>NC_142096.1:24757018-24914768 GCF_054644295.1 Miniopterus natalensis
AGAAATGATAAATTGTAGCTCTCCAAAAAATTGTACCAGTTAAAATAGATGAATTATGGCTATATACATCAATGTGGATGAATCTTGCAAACACTGAGAAAAGAAACACAAGAATTCCTAATGTATAATAAATATTCTATACATTTCAGAAATGTGACTATAGAAATTATATCTTATGGAGATACGTTTATGTGATAATTTTTTAAATAAAGGGAGCAGTGAAAACTAAGGATAAAGGTAACCTCAGGAGAAAGGGGGAGTGGAAGAGGCTGTGATCAGAGTAGGGGTACGCATGGTAGGATTCAAATGCATTGGCAGTGTTTCATATTTTAAGCTAGGTGGTTGACATACAGGTGTTTGACAATCATTTATTTAACCATACATATATTTATATATTTTCTTTTACATATGATATTTTATCAAAAAGAAAGACTAACCTGTGGTGCTGGTGGAAAATGTAGAAGCTTAGGCCCCATTCCCATAAATTTTAATTCAATAGGTCTGAAGAGCAGCTCTGGTGATTCCAAAGCAGATAAGTCCATGGACCATAGAAACACAGTATAACAAGGTCAACTTCCTATGCTTAAAGAACTAACACTAATTCTGACAGAGCGAATGAGAGCTGGTTTAGCTTCTGAGCAAAAGTGGCACTATTTACTGTTCATATCAAGATGCAGATAGAGAGTGGGGGTGGTGCCTTTGAGGCTAGCATGGCTGCTAGTGTAAACCCATTTCAGGCAAGTGTGCCTCAGATAAAATACATGATTGGTTGTGTGCATGAGCTTGCACAACAAGTAAGAGCAAGGTAACTGATATGTGAAGTCCTGGGTTCTGTGTGAACTAAGGCAGAGTGGTAGAGAACACTGCTGCTACGTCATGAGACATATTCAGACACAGAATGTGGTTTTGGTATAAGGTGTCCCGCGTGTCCCCCCCCCCCCCCCCCGACTTACTCAACTCCAAGCTTGAGTCTTGAGCAAGTAGAACCTCAATCACATCTGGGACCTGCACTGCAAGGCTGCTGGGGCTTTTGTAGCCTCTTCTGGCCAGGAATCACACTAGGAGGTTGTTGAGATCGAGATGCTGAGGGAGCCAACCCAGTGTCTGCCCCCCTGGTGAGAGAAATGTGGGCACTGGCTTTTAAGGAGGCTGTTATGCTATGAGAGATTTTAAGTAATATATTAGAAAATTTTTATGCAGAAATTGTTTTCTTCTGGTGTGTTAAGGGGATGAACCAGCTACCGAAAGCTGTGAAAAAGCTCCCTTGGAAGCTATGAGCCAGCTTCTAAATCAGCCTTTTATTTATGAACCAAAAACCAGAGCTGATTGAAATGAGAACAGAACTGGGGCGTATAATCAATGAAACTGGGAAGACAAACCAGCATCTGCTTACAGTCACACCAAATGTGTTCCTTGCTTTGGAGATTTTCTTTTTTGATGATTTTAATTTAGTTTGAGAGGCAAAATTATTTTTTATTGATAAGCACACTCATATGGTATGTGAATGGTCTTTATATCTTTGAGGGTGACTGTGTTTTGCTGCTTGGTGGCTGTACAATTAACAGAATGCAAAACTGGGAGTGCAAGCTCCTATGTTCATCGCAGCACTAGCTACAGAACCAAGATATGGAAACAACCTAAGTGTCCATGGGCAGATGAATGGATCAAGAAAATGTGGTGTGTTTATGTATATGTGTATAAATATACATACAGTATATATACATATACACACACCCACATATAATACACATGCACACACATGGAATATTATCCAGCCAAAAAAAAAAGAAACCCTGTCATTTCTGACAACATAGATGAACCTTGAGGGCATTATGCTAAGTGAAATAAGTCGGACAAGGAAGGACAATTACCGTATTTTCTCGTGTATATGGAATCTAAAAAACCAATCTCATAGAAACAGAGTAAAATGGTGGTTACCAGGGGCTGAGGGGTGGGGGAAAGGGGGAGATGTTGGTCAAAGGGTACAAACTTTCAGTTTTAAGATAAATTATGGGAATCTAATACACAGCATGGTGACTATAGTTCACAATACAGGGTTGTATATTTGAAAGTTGCTATGAGACTAGAGCTGTACTGTTCTCACCATAACAAAAAGGTAATTATCTGAGGTAAAGATGTGCTAACTGACCTTATTGTGGTAAACATTCCATCACACTGAACACCTTAAACTTAAACAACCTTACATGTCAATTATAGCTCAAGAAAGCTGGAAAACATTAGAAGTACAAGCACTGAATCTTTTTCATGTAGGGACTAAGCTATGTAAAACTTTAATAGCTTTAAATTCCTATATTGGCTCCACTTAAAATGTTTTTGGGATGGTGACAAAGATGTCTGGAACTTATTTCAAATCATATTGGAAATATCTTGAGTGCAATGCAACTATGAAATTGTTTTCATAAAGAATAATTAGGCTTATAGTAATTGTCTAAGCTGAGCATTCTGCAGGGAACTTTTTCAATTATAATATTTGATGTATTTATTTTAATCCCAGCAATAATAAATTATGATGCCCCATAACTTTCCAGTTATTATCAAGTTTTTTCTAAGTATTGTACATGCACTATCTCATTTATTCCTCTTATTAAATTTTGGTAATTGGCTACATTTTAAGGTAGTATATTTGATTATTTCTATCTTTTAAGGATTGAATAGATGGTAAACTGAGGGAGTGATAGTCTGTATACACCAGGAGCATTGAGAATTAGGGCTGAATTTTGTCAAAGGTTAGTGTCTTAGACATTCAGAAGGACACTTGGTCAGTAGTTTGTCCAAAATTGTTGATTATGTCTAGAAGCAATGGCTGACATGAGAACTGTCTAGCTATTATCACCAGTGACTTGCTCATTTGAATCTGAAAATTTCTAGGAAACAAGAGCCACCCTGAAGTTTAAGCTCAGCCTAATAAAAAGCTCCTTGAATGGCAAAGGTGGAAGATCCACAAGGGCTTAAGGGGAAGTGGCAAATCTGTGAACAGCCCTTCAAGAGAGAAGAGCACCAGTTGCAGGGAAATGAGAATTAGCAAGGTGTGAAGAGGGGACCAGTTTTCGTTATTTCCCCTTGTCACCCAAACCCAAGATCTGCCCTTATTCTTTCTTTTATTTCCTCTACTAAGTGTATGTGTGAGGCTGGGTGGTTTAGATCTCTGAGTTCCCTTCCTATGGGAACTTCAATTTACTTTTCTGTTTTGCCACTGGGACTGTCCGGCTCTATAAACGTAACCAATTCTGGAATGCTTCTGTCAGGGGTTAAAAAGCATGATTGTGTAATTACCACATCAGTTAGGATGCTTTTGTTTCCAAATGAATAGAAAACCACATTAAATTGGACAGAACCATAATGGGAAGTTACTTGCTTAGAAATGAGAAGTCTAGCAATAGGTCAAAAGAATCTGGCCAGTGCTCCAGCTTGGTTTCTCTACAATTCTCTACAAAATGACTGTAGCAGTTCCGGGCCTTATGCTCCATCCAACACATTGTCAAAAAGAAGGGTGTATTTTCTTTCCCAACTACTTAAAGAAAAAAGTCCTAAACTTCTCTAGATTGGGATCAAGTGAGATGCTGAGCCCACCCTTGAACTAATCACAGCACGGGAAGAATGTTAGGTGCTGAGTGCTTCATGACATCGGGGCTCACTCTTGCAGCTGGGAGCTGTGGTGATGGTGGGGGAGATACCAAGACGTCCATGGCTGCTTCACAATGAGCATTTGCTTTTAATGCTCTTGTCCAATTACCTTTCCCAAATTGCACACAGCATGGTGGGATGCCAGCTGTAATTTGGTAGGTTGTAATGTACAGTGGTGGCAACCTGCGGGGGTGGGAGTGAATAATCTTGGCAGGCTCCTACTAGCCAAAGCCTTCCAGAAGAATATACTGAGGATCCAGATTTTTGGCATTTAACAGTGGCTGAGAAGTTTAATTAAGAACCATCAGCAAGGGGATGTTAATATTAGCAGTCTAAAATTACCACAGAGAAGCCGAAGAGACAAAGAACTGTCAACTGTGTTCAATGGCAAAACCTAAAACCTACTTTTGTCTCCCCAAAAGGAGTTGGCCTGAAACTTAATGGCTTTGTGATTATATAAAGGTCTTTACTTTTAATACCTCTTCAAACTGTATTTTTTTAGTGTGTTCTGACTAGGTACTTAATTCTCCCTATTGGGTGAATAAAATCTATGTGATGTAGGACTTTTTGATGTATGGGTATCTGATTCTGGGAAGAGACCCAGGTTTAAGTTGTTAGGAGATTCTGGAAATCTGGAATAGTAGGAGATCTCAGGAACACAGACAGCTTTGTCTTGTGCAGCGTGGGATATGAAAGGAAGCCAGGGCTCTTGAGGACAAACATCAAACATCGGACCTCAGCCCTGGCACTGGCTTCCCTCCTCCCCACACCACATGCCTCTTTCTTTTATAATGTGATATGAGTTGAAGCTGGGTGGATGGCAATGGATGAAGAATGTTTTGTACAGGATGGGTGCCAGTCTATAAAATCTGTGATAATGTTTTCCAAGTGAGGCTGGAAACACAGTACTGTGGGCATCATGAAATTATTCCAACACATCAAAACTGGCCTCTTCCCTTTCCATATTACCCCCAGGCCTCAAGGGCTTACAACAACAGGCAGTCAGATCCATCTAATTTTCTATTTTTGCACTTTGGTTTCTGGTACTGGCTTTTCTATTACTAGCTGTGAAACTCGAGGCAAATGATTTCACTTTTGTGATCTTTCTATAAGACATGGATAATGCTGCCCCTTTATTATAGCACCGTCAGTAGGATCAAATTAGGTAAGATATAGGCATTCCTTGAATAGCATAAAGCCACACAATGCAGAGTTATTATTTAATCTCTCAAACACCTAAAATCATCTGGAGTGTTTCAACCGTGCAGTGCTGCAATGTGCCTGAGAGTTCTTTGTTGTAACAGGAATTCTCACTGCAGCGTGATATAATTTGATCATTCTGAAAAGCAGAGTCTGGTGCTTCTACTTTATAAAATGAGATACTGGGGGAAGAGCATATGCAAGTCTTTGGCTGTTATCATCCAAGTGGAAGAGCAGTTAAATTTCTGATAACAGGGATCTGACTTCACCATTACCACGGTTTCCGTGATTTCACTTTCTCTAATGAGCTAAAGAGATAATACCTACTGTGAAATATGTTAACTGTTAGGAATCAGGAGAAACGGGTTTTGATGGAAAGACACAGGGACATATGACCCTCTTGAGATTAACTCTAAAGCCCCATTAAGTTTGGCCATGAAACACATTTAAAGTCCTTAACTCTAAACTGCTTAAAAATAACATTTTATTCTGCTGGAAATATTTTGTTCTGCATCAGTCAGGATCTTTGAAGAAAAGAAAGCGAGCCCTCCTCTCCATCTAATCTTGGGGGAGATCAGAGAGTCTGGCTCTAATGCTGCTCAGAAGTTCCTGAGAGGGGAGAGGATGAGCTCAGCTGGAAGTGACAGGGAGGTCCCTGTGTGATTCTCTGCAATGGCATCGCTAAAAAGGAATGTTTAATCTCTGCAATCCTGACTTTAAATGGCCACCACTGTGTGACCTGAAAGGCAGAGAGACAGTGCTGAGGAGCTCCTGGTGGCAAAAATGGAAGGAAGTAGCTGAAAAAGATTAAAAAAAATTTTTGTTTGTTTTAAGCCCCTTTATAACAGAATCTTTCCCTTAGTTCACCCTTCATCCCATTTTCCCCAAGGTTATCTCTTATCCATCCGCCTTCCTGGACACAAGATACTTGACATTGATGTTACCATGAGGTTTATGGGTTTTGGTTTGTGTTGGAATCTCCCTCCTAGTCTGTGTAGAAGCAGAGAAGCCAACAAGGGCAGTTGGAGGGATTATAACGATTACTGTTATTCCTTAAAGATTTTTAAAAAATTTCTTTTTAGAGAGAGAGGAAAGGAGAGGGAGAGAGAGAAATATCTACGTGAGAGCGAAACATGGATCGGCTACCTCCTGTGCACCCCCTTCTGGGGATTGAGCCCGCAACCTGGGCATGTGCCCTGACCGGGAATCAAACCCGCAACCTTTCAGTGCACTGGACGTCATTCATCCTGTGTGCTGGGTCTTCAGCCTCACCAGAGTCCTTTTCGTTTGGAGAGTGACATGTGGACTCACCCATTCTCTTCCTTGTTGTTCCCTCTGCATTGGAAACCCTTTCCCTCCTTACTCATCCTCTGACACCCGGCTAAAGGGCTTTTCTTTAAAGGCTGCTCTGATCTCTTTTCCTGTCCAACCCAGAGTGAGGGCACCACTGTACCTTGTGTATCACTACAGCACTTATCACACAGTGTAATACATATGTAGTTGCAAACACAGCACTGGGTTGCAATGCTTTCTTTCCACGGCTGTCTCCCAGGCTGCAGTGCCCACTTCCCGAGGTCAGCGATTCGTTAGTTCTAGTGCATCTTGGTGTGCCCAACACCTGGTAAGGCATGCTATACATTTTTGCTAAAATAATAGCAACATAGGTGTAACTTATGAAATTAGCTTTCCCTGTGGGTCCTCCTCCTGTACCTGCCTCTCAGGGTCTCATCTCTTTCCACTCCCCGCCTTTCCCTAGGCGATCTCACATAATCCCTTTACCTTGTTACATCTATATATTGTTAACTCCCTGAAATTCATCTCTATATCGAACCTCTCTTCCTGGTTCCTGCTCCCATATCTGACTGATATCTAATTATTTCTTCCTGGGTGGCTCCCAGACGTCTCACACGCATATGCAACGACCAAGATGATCTTGCCCTCAAGTCCACTTCTCCATTCTGTTAAATGATATCAAATATCCAGAACCCCTCCCCAGTCTGCAAGCCAGAAACTGGAGTCTCTGGCTTGAAAAAGTCCCTTCTCCCTCAACCCAATATCCGATCCATGATCAAATCCGGTACATTCTACGTCTAATACAGACTCCGCTTCCTCTCTTCATCTCCACCACTCCTCTGCTCTCCCCCCTTCGCTCTCAGCCTCCTAACTGGTTTCTCTGTTACCTTGTTGTTGTCCTTCGATCTATTCACAAAGCAGGCAAACAAATAAAAAAACAAAAAGCCAATGGCATTCTGTGCCCCCTTACTTACAACTCTCCACTACCTTTCCATTCATGAAAGATCAAATTCATGGCCTGGCCTGCAAAACCCTATCCCAGCTGGCCTCTGCCTTCTTCTCCAGGCTCTTCTTGCACCCCTCGCCTCTTCGCCCTTTATGGTCCAGACATGCAGGCTTTCTTTTTGCTCTGTAATGTGCCAGGATTCCCCCTACTGAATGGAAGCAGATACACAGCAGAGTTCAAATTCAGATTATAAAAGTTATCAGAGGATGCTGAGATTCCCCTGATTAAATTATGGCTGCCAGTCATCCCTCAAACTACAAAAATTGCTAATTAAGAGACAAAACCATGCAATATATGTGTAATTGAGCACTACCTAAGGTAGGAAAGGAATATACCAACCTATTGATTTCAGTTAAAATTAGCTGAAGTCATTAAGGATATGGGGGGAAAATGGAGAAGATTAAGCTAATATGGCTGCTCTAAGATAGATAAGACTTTCTCCTCGGATGCACACTAACAAAATATTATCACTTTCTCCCCGATCTCTTTCAGAGTCTCCCAGCACTTGGACTATTATTGAAAATACATTATACATTGGAGAACGTCAAATCCACACTTTAATAAACTACAAACCTAATTATGTTTGCAAAACTGCCCTGAGGTCCTCCTCTGCATTGCAACAAGGTATTCAACCAACTGAATGCCAGAAGCAAGACTTCACATTACCCAGACGGTCCTATTCATGAATTCCACCAAAACAATTTATTTTCACATTTATCATAAGTAATAAATAGATCACATGTTGTTATCCAGATACAAAGCACATTTTATGATACATGGCCTTTTCTTTTCACTGCATTTCTTTTATTGCTTGGAGATTTTCCCCAATGATAAGCCAAGATAACTTTCAAAAAATGAATTGGAAAAGATTGCAACCTTGAAAATATCATTTTCCTCTACTGTGGAAACATTTCATCACTGTGTCAGTGTTTTCATAATCCAGGTAGGAAGCAGCTATAGAGACTTGATCATTTCAAATCTAGTTCAGTGTCAGTAACAAAGCCCAAGTGGTTTAATTTTATTATTTATGGAGGCAGGATAGCATAATGGAGACTTTGGATTCAGAAAACCTAAGTTTGAATCATATGGCAGCATAAATTTAGGAAGATCACTTCAGATTTCTCTGGAAAATATCCTATTTACTAATAGAGTGGTGAGGTTTAAATGACCTTACCCATCAATGTAGTGTTTAGCACGTAGTAAGGGTTAAACATTGCAGTTTAATAAACTGTAATGATGTAAAGCTTTCCACCTTCCCCCGATCTTACTTATTTGTAAAGGAACATGCCAGCCTGCCTCTGGAATTCACATCACTGAGTAGATGCAGTCAACAGGGTGACTGATTCCATTAATTTCCCGAAGGACGTGGATTTTCTGGAAAGAGGCTTGTAGTGGCTCACTCGAGAGTTTAGTGACTTTGGTATTAGTATTACTGCAGTGATTTGGATTAATATTCCCTGGTTATCACAGAATTCTGAGATTGCTCGGGACCTATACAGCTTGCAGTTATAATCTCATTCTAAAGGGAGAGAACTTTGTGTAAAGCTATATTCTGGGAAGCAATCATGAGTTCACTCTTGTATTTGGTAATTCGTTCTTGTATTTGGTAATGTATTCAAGTATTTCTTGAGCGTGTACCACACACCACACCCCCTTCTAAGCAAAAAGGAAACAGCAATGATCAAAAACACAAACATCCTTGACCTTTGCCGGAGAGCAAATACACACAAAAAATAAGTAGAGCATTCAGACTGCAAGATGGTGAGGAATACTTGGACACTCGAAGGCAGAGCAGCTTTCTGTGAAGGGCCAAATTTTCTCACCTTGGAACATGGAGCTGGGTCAGTTCAGGTGGCCAGCAGAAACCAACCGCAGTTCTACATCCCAAGGTGACAAAGTCTGATTCAATGGTTTTGGGTCAGGTGGCAACTCAGACCCATCCCTAACATTTGTATACAGCCCTAGTCAAGAATATAAATGGAGACCTTCTTGCCAAACGTGTAAATATTACGAGTTACAAATCAAGGTGATAAGATGATAAAAAGTTTTATCCTTTTACCCTGACAGGCATACATTCCTAATAGCCTGGAAGTCCAGGTTCAAATGTAGAATTATTGGGCTCCATGGGGTACAGTGCCCAAATGTAGCAGCACAGAGAGAGGCAGCCCCCTAACCTGCTGCCCATTTGCTGCCTTCTCCTATCCCTGGACTATGGGTGCCCCGGCGTGTATATCCAAGCTCCAAAAACAGACCACAAAAATACCTGCCCCTTCTTACCACTTGGGCTCAGGTGGGCCCTAAAAGTGGGCTTGAGGCTGTTGGGTTTGGGTTCCAGGGCCCTGGATTCCCCGACAGTCAATGGAAGTACACACCTTGAGTAGGATGTGGGTGTACCTGGAGAAGGACCAGAGCATGACACCTGGGGCACTGGTCCCTCTTTCCTAGGAACTAAGATGTAGTACTAGCTGTTATCCCAGGAAAAATTATTACTAGAGTTGTACTTGGGTAATTATGGCTCATCCTATTACAAGGCTGGTTAAATGTGTTAAAGAATAGTCAAGGAGCCTTATACTCAAACCTTTAGTTTACTGCACACTAAACCAAAAGTGATCAGAACTCCCAAGGTACTACCCAAACTGCTTATTCTCCCCTGCACCGCCATCCCCAAATCAGCAAAGGCTCACTTTTAAAGGTGGAGTGGACTACTGATACAATTTTGTGGCTTTGTTCTACAAGATTTCTATTTCTTCTCAGGAAAACAAAACAAAAGGAAACAAGTACAACACCTGAAAACAATTCAGGCTAAAAGGGTACTAATCTTTCATTCCATTACTTTTCTCTCCCGATTCCTTAACAGACATGTCTGTATACAACTGAGATCTTTGGGACCTTACAGGACTGACACTCTGCATGAAGTTGTAATTTCCTATTCTCTGACCTACATTTCTACTGCTGAAATTGAAGTGAATGACACCACAGAAAATGTGACATAGGAATAGATCTGTCAAACAGTCAGGATAAATATCTCCAGATATAAAAACTGAAAAGATGAAAAATACAGTTTGTATAAAACTATTTTGAAAATGTTTGAAAAATTATAATTAGATCTTTCCAAATTAATCATATGTTCCTGTGGTTTCTCATCACCTAAACAATAAAGCCCAAATTCACTGACATTTTCCTCTTTTTGGTCTTCTTGCTTCAGTCTAGCCTCCAGTGCATATATTTTCCTTGTACAGCTCTGTTTTTATTGCACCATTCCTCTCATTTTAGAACTTCCAGTGGGCCTCTGTTTGTTACAGCAGTAATTCTCAAGTGTACAGTTAATAAAGTTAGAGTATAAACTTTAGAGCTCAAAAAGTCTGGTCTGAGTTCCAGTTCTGCTACTGATAAGCTATGGGATTCTAGACAAGTAACCTAGCCTTTCTAGTTTCCAATTCCCTGATATGTAAAATGGGAATAATAACGGTGCCTACCTCATTGGGTTATGAATGAATGCAGGTAAACTCTTATGGCAATGCCTGGCAATTGAAAAACCTTCCATAGGTAATTGACAAAATATATGTGACCTCTTGGAGTTTGTGCCTGCCCCCATCCCTATAGGCTCATCTTCTGATCTAGCCTCTTTCAGGACTAAAGTTTCAGGACTACTGAGCTTAGGGTTTAGTGAACACGCTATACTGTCCTTTAAAGGTGGCAGACTCATAGCTTTAAAGAACCAGGATAGACATGACCCCTTCAGGAGTTCTACCCATTGCTCAGACACAGGTGACAATTCCCTCCTCGGACATAGTTCTGTACATCTCTGCTACACCCCCCAGTGGAGAGGATGCAAAGCCTCGCTTGGTCAGAAGAGTCACAGAGGTGGGCAGAAAATTTGCACTGAGGTCTCCAAAGTAAGGTGTTACTCATTGTCTTGAGAAAATAGGTCCAAGGAGACCTCGGGTATTGGTGAGAGAGGGCTAAAGGGGGTCACTCTTGCCAGTGGAGGACCTTGGTGGTGGCCAGTGAAGCTGTGAGGAGGGAGACAAGGCCTGGGAACTCACAGCCCTAGAACCTGGACAGAAAGTCACCACTGGTCCCTCCCTGTTACTAGGGATGGGAAGAAGGAAGTGTTGGGTTGGTGGTTCGATGAGAGGAAGATTTTTGAGGGACTCTTAGGGAAAGCTTTTTATTCCAAAACCCAGAGCAGCAGCGGAGTGAGGTATCTGACACTGCTGGGGAACAGTGCTGCCTGGTGGTGTGACTGTGACCTAGGCTGCGACACAGAGGCCCCAGGTGAAGACTGCGGCCCTGCCTTCCAGGGGCATTGGCAGAAAGGGAAGGGCCAAGTCCAGGTGACAGGATGTGGAATCTACAGGTCAATAAGAGTGGTTAAAACTCTTGATCATCTAAACAAGCTCTGGATTTATTTAACTTTCCTATACAAGGGCTAGTCCATCATGACTGAGCCTAGAGGTCATCACCTTTTTACTA
Organism: Miniopterus natalensis; assembly: GCF_054644295.1. Taxonomy (NCBI): domain Eukaryota; kingdom Metazoa; phylum Chordata; class Mammalia; order Chiroptera; family Miniopteridae; genus Miniopterus; species Miniopterus natalensis. The sequence goes on from NC_142096.1 coordinate 24,768,639, forward strand.
CTAAAGACCCTATGTATGTTTCCTTCAAAAAATAATATTTTGGAAAATTTATTCTACCAGACTATAATTATTAGCCATCTGTTTCCTGTTTTTATTAGACACATTTAACTGCCAACAAAATCTTCTTAACAGCTTGAGCTAACCATTTACCATGAGCTAATCATGATATACCATGAGTTAATAAATTTTCACACTTAATATCCAAAAGAAGACTTTTTGAAACTTTAGTTTGTAAAGTTCTTGATTAGGAATTTTAAACACTGAAACTTGATGGTGGACTCCCATTTCTGCTTTGATGACCTCTGAGTAAAATCATCAGTTCAGTGTGCCAAGGAAAGATTGATGGTGCCCAATATTACTTCAGATCAGGAGTGAAGGCTTCCTGTTCAACAATGTCACAGGTGGCTTAGTGAGTAGGTTCTTGATTCTCAGATCAGGAAAGGACCTCAGAGCTCACCTAGTTAAGTCCCTCAGCCCCAAAATTCTTCCAAAACAAGTTAAGCAGGCCAGTGTAACAAAATTAATTATCAGAGCTAGAACCAGGACCCAAGTGTCCTAACTCCCAGCCTGCTGGAAATTTCCTTTCCAATTTTCCCACCAAAAGTTGTAGATAAAAGAATTTTAAAGCTGTATTAGATCCTAGAGGACTATGGTTTCATCTTCACACTTCCTCTCCTTTTATAGACTTATAAAAGGGAACTCAGTGTGGTTAGGTGGATCATCTGAGGGGGAGCCTCAGAGTTAGTAGTGAAACTGGGGTTGTATTTCTGGTCCTCTGACCCTCCCTCTAATTTCTTTTGATATGAGAATAATTATAAATTAATTTAATCCCAACTGAAGAAAAGATACTCTCAGCTCTAAATGATGGGACACAGCTTGAAATGATGGTCAATACTGCATGCCCAGCCCCCCATGGCTGCCACAGTGGGCTGCTCACTTTCAGAAAAAAAGCTCCATGGGTGCTAGGCACTTGGGATAGAAAGATGAACTGATACTGTTGTAATTATCTTAGTTATTAATAATAAAAAAGGAGCAAAGGGAAGGCCAGATGTCATACGCATGTCACTTAGATAATTTCATCAGGAAGCTACAACTTTATGCTCCCCAGGGGTCCAACAAAGTGAAGGTAGATGCATACCCAGTAAAGTTGGGGTGACATAGGGAAAGTGCTTGCTGTCAGTCACACTTGGGGACAGAGATGGTTGGCCAGAATGGGCATGGCCACTGCAAGTCCGAGGAAATTTGGGATATTTAATCCCCTGAACAAAGGAGTTCAGTCTCTTGTGCTCTTGTGCTTTGGGGACCCTTGGGACTCTTGTTGCTTGGGGTGCACTCTCCTGCATTCACCTACGTGGCCCACAGCCATATGGACCCCACACACAATGGATGAATGGACTAACTAGCTTGATGCTGAACTGGACCTGGCTCCAACATGGAAAGGAAACTCTGGACACTGGCTTTGATTTTAGCTCTACTGAAACCCCAGCTATACTTCTATGGCTGGACAAAGGGAAATGGGACTTTAGAAACTCAGGGATGGGATTCTAGGCAAATAAAAATCACTCCTTCTCCTGTGTGAGTCTCAGAAAATTCCTTTTCTCGAGTTATCATAAGGACTCCACCCCCAGCACCCAGTGAGTAAAAGGACCCCCCACTTCATCTAATAACAGAACCATTCCCATGTTCCAAGCTCCTGGGAGGACATGAGCTTCTTAAGTAACAACATGTCTAGCCAGCCACTGTTATGACCACAAATCGAAAGGTAGTTGTTATATGGTACTGACATGGTGCTATCCTACACACAGAAGGTTCTCCAGTATTTGGGTTGAGTGGGCATGGGTCCATGCACACGGTTTTTTTTCCTTCACATATTTGCATAATACTAAAATCTTCCTCCTTGAAGACTTATTACAGAAGACTATGTGCATATGCATTATTAATTAGCATCAGTAATCCAGTTAAAAAGGCTTTGTTCAACATGGTTTTCCCCTACAATTATAAAAATTTAAATTTATTCATTTTATGGCTAAGAAATTGTTTTTTATTGCAATATATTGGTGCAGTATATTTTGTCAAAGTACTTTCAGTAGCTTCCAGTGGATTAATCACTTCAACAGTTCAAGTAGTCAGAACTATACAAATACATTCACACCCAGTAAAGGCTTTAACATCACAGTTCCTCATCCGTTGTCCATCAGTTCTGCACGCAGGCAATTCTCTACTGCTTCACTAGTGTGAAAGAACTGGTCCAATTAAAAGGAGTCAAATAACTTCTCTAAGTTATGATAGGATTATTTATAATTGCAGGGCTAGTTCTTTCTTCAAATTATAGTAGCTGCTCTTCAGTTACTTCTTATTTCAAAATTGATGTGGCTCAGTGATACATAGCATATCCCATGAAAGATATGCTCTAGTAGGAAAAATAGATACCTGTTGGAAAGTGTGATTATTGATTGTTTCACAAGTTTATCTGGAGATTTATGATAACAAAATCTCTTGATATTCAGTGGCTCAAAAATATTTCTAAATGCTTACTGGGCACATGGCATTTTACCATATATGCGATATGCAAAAATGAAGCACATAATTTAGAGGAAACTGACATGCAAATTCATAATTAGATTACATTTGCTAAAATGGAGTATCAAGGGAGCGAAGGAGAAAAGAGAACCCAAAACTTCCTGGGAGGAAGTTTCTTAAAAGATGCAGCTTGAGCAAATGCTAGAACAGGTGGCTGCTCGCCTGTAGATAAAGGACGGGGCAGCTGTGGTCAGGATGGTCATGGAGGAAGGACCACTCATGTCAGTGAAAGGATGGATTGGAGGCAGATCTTGAAAACCAGGACCATTATCAATCAGCTTTCTTCCTTGTTAACCAAAGATCTATTGCCCAAATCATCTGGGAAATCACCCAGGAAAGATAGTCTGAGTTACCATCAGATTTATTCCAGTGCTAATTACAAACTGGCTATTTACTACCACATTTTTAAAAAAAATGTTTTTATTGATTTTTTTTTTTTTTTGAGAGAGAAAGGGAGAGGAAGAGAGGAAGAGAGGGTGGGAGAGAGAAATATCGATGTGAGAGTACTCCTGCATGCCCCCTACTGGGGATGGAGCCTGCAACCCAGGCATGTGCCCTGACTAGGATTTGAATGGGCAACCTTTCAGTGCGCTGGGCGATGCCCAACCAACTGAGCCACACCAGCCAGGGTTACTACCACATTCTTAAGTGAGAGCATTTATTATAGAGGCTGAAAATTGTCCTTTACCTATATGATTCTTAAGCATGGCAATATCATCTAACTGTATATTGACAACTGATTATTGATTCGGAGGTTTCTCTACATGTAGACTAAAGAGAGTGAGAGGTGAATGAGTTTTAGAAATGGTTAATTTGATAAAGTTATATGTGCACACAGAATCTTTCCCCAACTCATCCCAGGAGTGAGAAATAAGCAACAGTCATTTCCAAGCTGCCGAGGGCAATATTACAGAATCTATGCTGAGATAATAGAATTCTTCAGGAACTTACTTACATTTAATAATTAAATCATTTAAAACTATAAACTAAATCAAGTTTCTCAGCTAATATCTTTCTCCCTGCCTCCCTCCTCTCCTTCCTTCCCTGTTGAGCATCTATCGAATCCTAGAGTAACAGAAGGACAGACATTCAAAAGGGATTAAAGAGTTTCTCATAGACATTTGGGGCTTCTTTCTTGTATTAGTGTAACTAAGCAAGAAGGAAATAAAGAATGGATATAAGGACAAAAAACAGAGCATCTGGGAGCCATATAACATGGAAACCAAGAATGCTCAGCATTGGAGTCTCTCTAAATAATAACTGCTGATGATTGTATTCACTCTTGGTCATAAAAGATTAAAAATTAGCCTTGCATTCAGTTAGGATGTGTTACATTTTAGAATGATTTCATACTAAAATAGTTAAAATAAAAATATTGATGTTTATGTTGTTCTTAGCTCCTGGAAAACTAGTCTATATGTAGTAATATTGTTTGAGGGGTCTGAGGAATCACTCCAATTATTTATCCAAGACACAAAATACATACCTATTAGCAAAGTTAAACATAATACTCTTAAAATCAAGCCTATTTACAGATGAGATCACTGACAAGCCATTTATTACTGGTGTAGGCAAACCTCCCCCTCCCCAGATACAGGGCTTCCTGAGGCCTGGGAGCCCAATAGGGACATTCAGAGAGTAAAAGAAAATACAAGTATATCACAATTACAAGAAAAACCAATGCAGATACAGCAAAGGTATTATTTTTGCCTACTAGCAATAGTGAACACATATCTGGTGTGTGTATATGTTTACAGGAAAGCAAGTCAACATCTTCAAGTGATCTGAATTTCTTTGTGGGCTGGGAACTAATCTGAGGCATCCTGGATGGACACAGAAATGAAGGCAGGGGAAATGGCAGGGGAATCGAGTAGGCAATATTGGAAATGAAACATCAAATACCAATACCCATACGTACATTTTATCTTCATCACTGTCATGGTTCTGAGTGTTCTGAGAAAGGAAGCACTTGTATGTCAATAATTCATCTATATACATAATCACAAACTCACATGTATGTTTTACCATCTTTTTCCTTTTTGTAATCCAAGAGAATGATTGGGAGATGGTTTTAGTTTTATTTGGGGAGGAAAAACAAGATTTTTCTTTATGTAATGTGAGTTCTTATTCTGACTGGTGATTGCGGTTGCCATGGAGTCCAGAGCTGTTTTCAAGATGATCTCTCATGCAGTCATGAAAGCAATCACCTCGATCTTGCTTCCAGCCCACAATGGTGTCCAGCTCATAATAGGTGCTCATGAAATAATTCTTTTGGTATGAAAATCTTCCTGCACTTTTTTTTCAGTTGTCTATAACCATGTACCCCCTTCCCCACCCTGGTCCCCCTGCCATCCTTCATTATGCACGCCCCCTCCGAAGCTTACTCATTAGACAGGAGCGGCTCTTCAGGAAGGTCCTTCTCAGTGGCATCACACTGCTGTACACATCTGTCTAATACTAGCAGAGAGGCCATGTTTTGGCTCCTTAATGTCACCTAGCATTCCATAGGGTTCATTGATGTTGCTAAAGGAAATAATTAAGAATCAGGCTGAGGTACCTGAAGTATAAAAATACATGAAACAAGATAGGAACCTGCTGCTTCTTTATATGCCTTCATTCTGGTCTCATATTTTATATATTTGTGGCATCAGCCCTGCCAGCTGACTAAAGAACATGATGTCCTTGAATCTGAAACCAACTAGTGTGCGATTTGCTGTAGAAATAGGAGACTTCAGAAAATTTTTTTCTTTTCTATTACTAAGACAACTGTTCAACGTGACAACCTCTTCTTCATGCAGGCTAGAATTACGCGGTTTTCTTCTGCAGTGATCTTTCAATATTTGTGCTTATGTACACCCTAAAAGAGTTTTGCAGAACTATCTGTTCTCACTCTTTAAAGTTGGCATCTAATATTTTTCATCATACGTTTAAATAGCTGCAATGGATATAGTGTTTCGGTGCACTGAAAATACTGGCATTTAAAAATACATCACACTTATAAATGTATCAAAAGGTATCCACGTATCACATAACAGTAAGAAATTTTACATCTTTTCCCTCTTTGAACCCATATTTTCATTCTATTTCCTGTGCAAAATGTTTTCCTGCCACCTACAAATCTTCCAGACACCGTTTTACACTTCTGTGCAACCCAGAACATTTCATTTTCCATTCTTTCCTTTGCACTGAATGACACCACCACCTGTCCAGGCCCTCAAGCCAGTAACCGAGAAGCCATCCTCTCTTTTACCTTCCTCACTCAGCCTACCCATGGTCACCTCCTTGTTACTCTGTCTCTAGTATCAAGTCAAAGTCTCTCCAGCTCCCTGTGGGTCTATGAGAATTCCTGAGAGGAGGTTGGTCAGAGAGCTGAGGCCTGACGTGATCATGCAGGGGCAAAAGCTGGAGCAATTTCTATCTCATTTAGAAGCATCGTAATTGAAATGCCATTGACCTAGGCATCAAACCAGTCTGAAGTTCAGCTCGGAACACAGCCAGGATGCTTTATTCTATATCCCATAAAGGGGTGTTTTGCTTTTAAAAATCAATGAAATTCCAGACCAGAGTCTTCCTTGAACAAATTAGTCCTAACTGCCCACTTGCTTTAAGCTTATAGGATCTTTTAGGTACTACAGAGGAAGGTATTTTATTAAGTAAAAAAACACACACAACTTTTTATGTAACAAAGTGTTTCCAAAGTTGATAGCAACTTGGGAGCTATAGCAAATTCTGAAGTAAGAAACAATTCAACTAGATGTGATTTGAAGGTACAGGTACAGTGGGCAGCTAATGAAATGTAGCCCAGTGAGAAATATAAAAAGATGAACTGTGGAAAAGGAAACAGAAGGCAGGAATATTATACCAGGTCTAAATTCTTTGGTCTTGTTTTGCTTACATCTATCTACTTTTCTTACTCTCTCAGGCAGCGTTAAAACAGATCATGAAGGGGAAAAATAAAGGATACTCAAATTTTCTGATACTAGAAGACAATTTTAAATTTGGATCTGAATGTTCAAGGTCACATTATTTTAACATTGTCATCTTTCATTTGTCTTATTATTTTTATCATCAGAAAACAATAGCATTTTAGCATGCACATGGAATGGAATAGACTTAATTCAGCAAAATTCATTTAACAAAAATGTACTAAGTGCCTCCTATGCCTCAGGCACTATTCAAGGCACTGAGAGTCTGACTGTGTTGATGAAAGACACATTATGGAGGCAAAAGACACAGAGAAGTGCCTTTCCCCTAGAGAAGCTTTTCATAAAGCTGTTGTACAGTAAGTCCTCACTTAACATCATTGATAGGCTCTGTGACTTTAAGCAAAATTATGCATAACAAAACCAGTTTTACCTTAGGCTAGTTGATATAAACAAGAGTTAAGTTCCTATGGCATCTCATCAATGTTATAATAAAACAATGTTGAACAAAATGTTATTCAAGGATCTGCTGTACATAAAACATTCTAGCAAGGGTTGCTTTATGAGACAAAGGTAAATAAAGGGAGGAAAGTCAAGGAGACAGCAAGAGCTACCATTTACTGAATACTTACTATAGGCTATATTCTGTGCTATATCATATGTGCCATTTTACTTAATTCTCAGAACAACCCTATGATGCAGGAGCTAAGAACTCTACTCCAGCTGTGAAATATGACACTTGAGGGGTTAAGCCCAATATCATATAGCTTATGAGGATTTGAACTGAGGTCTGATTTCATGGTTCAAGCTCTGGAGGCAGGTTATACCATAGAGGTAACAGCATTTCCCAGAAACAATGTAGAGAAGATGCCTGCCTTGGCTGCAAGGTTATGCTAGAACTCCATCACTTTAATGCTAAAGCCCCATAGCTATAATTTTGCTAAAGGGTCTCAACTGAAAAACTACTCTTGCCCAGCATCATATTTATAGCAGGAATTTAAATCCAGATAAAGTCTTATGAATAGAGATAAAGACTACATGACTGGTTCTCTTCTCAGATTTACTGAAAATTTAAAGCTTCCAAAGAAAGATACAACCATAGTGGTACTGGCTCTGGGTATGTTTTCCCACCAGACACAGCCTACCCACTGCTAGGTTGGTTGCCCTTCTCATTCCTGCTGGGACATCCCCCCACACACACACTTTCTCCACAACAGAGGGGATGCCTGCCTGTCACTCTGGAAACTGTGCTGGTGACCTGCACCTGCTGGAGGTAGTTTTGCCCTGCTTTCTACTCATCCTTGTATCCCTCACAATATATATTTTAGTTAAGTTCTTCTAATTCTTACCACTCTGGTTCCTTGTCCTTTCACCCCTCCCCTACTCCATCAGAACCAACTCTAACTTGCCCACTAATTCTTAAGGATCTGATTGCCTAATTCACTCAGCACTGCCAGGGGACCCTTCTCTCCTGAGCATGTGTCTTAAAAGAAGAAATTCCTCCACCCACTGGAATGGCTTTTTTGCAGTGACAGTTGAGTCTGACTTGATGTGAGAGCCATTTGGGGGGCTAGGGTGGGAACTTTGTGCAAACCCTCCAATCACAACATCAATGCATCACCTATTTCTAACCCTGAGACTGCAGGGCGTCTCTGCTCTGAAACACATTTGCTCCTTTGGCAGATTCAAGGTCATTTCACGTTGAGATCAGTAAATTCTTATTTTTATGCTAAGAGCCCTATTCCAAAATTACAGTGTTCTCAGGTATGACACATTCTACTTCTACAGCAGTTGTATCACTAGATGAGGTCTTTGCCTTTTTTTTTTTTTTTTTTTGAGAATTTTTGTGAGTTTATTTGAGCCAAACTGATGACATCTGCCAGGGAGCAACATCTCAAATGCTCTTGGTCTTTGGCTTTTTGATAGGGTTACAGGAGTGTTAGCTGGGGTGGGGCTGTGTGGAGTGAGAACATTCATTATTAGTTAATCTGCCCAGATATGGTTCCTTCGGAGATTTCACAAACACAGGGGGGCAGCTGTATTTTTCACTTCCGGCCAAGTGGCATCCAACAGAATCTACATTTATAAGGGTCAACCTGAATTCAAATAAGGTTAAAAAGAAATTAGATTTCATTTACTAAAATACCAAGCTCAGTCAAGTCTACATCTCCTTTTAAACTCCTGGTCTAAATTATTCTCTGTGACTGTTTGGACATGTCAGATATTATATTATTTTTTGAGCTGATGATAGTAATTCTGCCAGAATTTCAAAAAGGCTGGCTGGCATCAGACCATTCTGTTTTGGGGAGATGATTACTGTATTGGCATTTAGCTTCCAACATGGACACACAGCTATGTTATAAAGATTTTATAGATTAATTGTACAGAAATAACTGGCACAAGTTGTAATAGATTCATTTGAGTTCTTTTTCCTAGACAGGCTTTTACATGCCTGGTGGACATTCCTTTAGAGCACTGAACTTTAGCATCAGGAACAGTAAAAGGAAGAAGTTTGTATTACTTGAAGAGTTGTTATATACTATGAACTCTATTCTTTTATAAATGTATATCGCTATTTAAAATGCATCCAGTATAAAATACTTTGAATGCTGAAATTCTTATAACTTTTAATAAGGATATTATATCAGGAAATTTTGATGTTCCAGTTCTAGCAACAGTCCCTCCCTGGTACCTGGGAAGATGTACATGACATTATATCATCTCTATCATATCTATCTATCTATCTATCTATCTATCTATCTATCTATCTATCTATCTATCTATCTATCTTCTATCTATCTATCTATCTATCTATCTATCTATCTATCATCTATCATCTATCATCTATCTATCTATATCTATCTATATCTATCATCTATCTATCATCTATCTATCTATCTATCATCTATCTATCTATCTATCATCTATCTATCTATCTATCTATCTATCTATCTATCTATCTATCATCATCTATCTATCTATCTATCATCTATCTATCTATCATCTATCATCATCTATCCTATATCTATATATATCTATATCATCTACATCTACCTCTATCTACATCTACATCTATATCTATATCATCTATCTCTCCATCCCAGCAGGGCCACTGTCCTGAACTGTACTGCACAACTCTGGGTACCATTCACATCGAGGTTGGTCAACAATGACCTCTTCCCAAGAGTTATGTAGGATACAATCTTCATAGTTTTACATGGAGGACTGGATTCTGCTAATACAATTCTTGCCTTGCCATGGGAGGTACTTACTCTTTCTCAATTCAGAACATTAGTGAAGAGAGACGGACTTTGGTATCCATAAATTACTAATGAATGAGTTATTACTGTTCAATAGCAGCTACTACACTCCTTCATACTCATTCCTGTTGAAGTCCATCTCTTTATTCACTCTCAAAGCACCATTTAATCTTGCTGCTAGTGACAAGGAAAGTGTGCTGGGGTCCAGAATTGGAATTTGACTGCATTTTCCACTACACTGGTACAGTGTACTTGGAATAGTATGTGCAGGGAGCCTTTGTAAGCTGTCCTGGAAATCAATTATCAGTAACAACATTGGATATTACATAGAAGCATAAAGTCAACATACAAATGAATGTGTAGAGCACCATCTTCACCTCAATATCTCTGTGTGTTGTGTGTCACATGTATGTGATATACATTCATGTGTGTACATATATATGTGTATACATATATGCATATGTATATTATTCTTTGGGAGTTATTGCCCTTGCTCCACAAGTGGAAATAATCAAGTGCCCAGGGTAGTAAGTATCTAGGCAAGAATGGATAGCCAATAGCCATATAAAAAATAAATCTTGACTCTCTTTCACATAATATACAAAATTAATTCCATCTGGATTGTACCTCTAAATGAGAAAAGCATAAATTTTTTACAAAACAAAAGATCGTCAAATATTTTGTATACCCAAAAGAAATACATCCAAATATTCACCAGCAGATGCAGACCAAATTGTTTATAGCAGTAATATTTGTCATAGTCCAAGCTGGAAACAGCCCAGGATTTACCAACAGTAGAATGGATATACATTGTAGTATAAGAATGAATGCGTTCCAACTGCATGCACAAACACAGCTACCACTCAGCGCAATGTGAAGTGAGAGAAACCCAGACATAAAGAGCATGGTCCCGTTAATGCAAAAGTTCACACACAGATAAAACTGAGCTGTGATGTTAGAAGTTAGGGTGTTGGTTATGCTGGGGAGGAGGGGCAGAGGCTGCGAGAAACTCAAGGGAACTTCTAGGTGCTGGTAATATTCTGTATCTTGGTCTGATTATCAATTATGTAGGTGTGTTCACTTTCTGAAAAGTCATTCAACTTAACATGGTATGTTGTACATGTATATTACACGAATAAAAAGTTCACGTTAAAAAACAGCCTCCAAAATTTCAAGAACCAAAAGAATTTCACATGTATTCTACCCATGAGAGCTTATTGATTCAACAGTCCTTGGTGTTACCCTGCTTTTTATAGAAAGGATATTTTTGCCCAAATTAAACATATGCCTTTGTGTTAAAAATCTTACTTGATATTTGGAAAGGAAAACACTCTTAAGACAAAATGCTTCTAGGCATCTGTTTTGAATGGATTTTAATGCCTCTGAAAGTCTTTTTATTGAGAATATGCTAAGCCAAACATTTTCAATTATTTCATGGACTTGAACACTACTATGCTTTTTACTCTTAAAAGATCAACCAATGCTTATGCCGATCAGTTTGATGTTTGAGATGCCAGAGTGGAAATCACTTTGTCTGTGTATAGTAGTGAAGCTGCAAAATGCCCAGGGGTATCCACAGCTGTCTTGCTTTCTACGGATACAAAGCCACAGTCAAAAACTGCTTAGCCAAAACACCCTCCCCAAATTAACCAGCAATCTACTGAGTTTTAGTTTGTTCTTGCATAGATGGCTATCTACTACTTGGCGAGCATTTCCTTATATAGTTCGGCCTAATATTAGGCTTAGATCCAAGGATGTTAGGACTTAATTGCTTATTTCCTCTGTAAGTGGTTCAGCATGTTATTACTTGGCTACAATTGTTGATGGTGATCATAACATAGACTTGGACGTGGGGCGTGGTGGGGACTGTATTGTTTTTGGTGGTTGCCATGGAGAATGAGGCATGCGTATAAAACTGACTTGCATGTAGGCTGGACTTTAAGTGATTCATTGCCCTTTTCTAAAGATTATATTAAAATGCATTTCCCCAAGCATCGCGTCTTTATGTCCCTCTAAACAGAGGACTAGGTTAGATGAGAGTTAAGAATGTCATCTGTTTCCCATCCAAGCCAAATGTAATTTAACTTAACAATTGTTTGAGTACTTGCTACTTCTAAGGCAATGAAGTAACCTTATAAGTTTTCACATAACTACACATGGACCGACATGAAACACATACACATATACGGAAACATCTATCATCAAGAAAGAAATCATTTGGGTATAGATTTTTATGTGGTTTCATTTTTTAAAATTATATATCCAGACATGACCTGTCTTTCAAGTTCTAGTTCTATATCTTCATCTGTGTGCTAGGTATTTTCACTCTGAATGGTCCTCTATTACCTCAAAAGTTGCATATCTAAAACTCAACCTTTTACCCCAGCCTTAACTGGCTTTCCTATTTTAACAATCATATATACCATCAATCTTTCAGTTACCCAAGGTCCAAAGCTTTTACTCTCGTAGTTTTAATTTGCATTTGCCTAATGGTTAACTGCGCTGAACACTTTTTCATGTGCTAATTTGGCCATTTGTATATCTTCTGTGGTAAAATGTTCAAATCTTTTGCCTTTTAAAAACTGGGTTGTTTGTTTTCTTACTCTTTATTACAAAGTTTTTAATATATTCTGAATACAAGTCCTTTATCAAATGTATGCTTCGTAAGTATCTTCTCTCATTCTGTGGCTTGTCTTTTTATTCTCTTAATAGTATTTTGCCAAGAGCAGAAGTTTTTAATTTTAATAAAATCAACTTTGTTCTCTTTGTTCTTTTTAGATAGATGGTGCTTTGGTATCGGATATTAGAAATCCTTACCTAGTCCAAGGTCACAAATATTTCTATGTTTTCGTCTAGAAGTTCTATAGTTGGAAGGTTTATATTTAGGCTTAACATCCATTTTGACTTAGTTTTTACAAATGTTTCAGTGCATAGATTTTTTTTTGTATAAGGATGTCCAGCACCATTTGTTGAAAAGACTTTTACTTCATTTTCTTTGCATCTTTGTGAAAATTCAGTTGACCATATACATGTGCTTCTATTTTTGAACTGTCTATGGGGTGCTACTGTTCTATTCGTCTTTTTCCCAGTATCATACTATCTTGATTACTATTGTTTTTAAAAAGTCTTGAAATCATGTATCATTAGTCCTTCAACTTTGTTCTTTTAAAAAATTGTTTGGCTTTTGTAGGTCCTTTTATTTGCACATAAATTTTAAAAGCAGCTTGTTAATTTCTTTTTAAAAAAAGGTATTTACTAGGATTGTGACTGGGATTGCACTGAATCATAGATCAGTTTGGATAGGAAAAGTTTGCTGTCTTATTTTGTTCCCCTGTATATAATATGTCTTTTTCCTTGAACCTCTTAAGATTTTTTCTTTATCCCTGGTTTTAAGCAATTTGGTTATGTTGTAGCTTGGTGCAGTTTCCTTCGTTCTTGTGCTCCAGGTTAACTGAACTTCTTGGATCTTTAAGTTTTCATCCAATTTGTAAAAGCTTTTGGTCATTACTTGTTCAAATATTTTTCTGCCCTTCTCTGAACTATCTCCTTCCCCTGGCCCTTGGGAACTTCCATTACATGTATATCAGGCTGCTTCATATTTTCCCATAGTTTAAAAATGATCTGGTTATTCTTTTACATTTCTGTGTTCAAGTGCCCTGTCTTCAAGTTTACTAATCTTTTATTCTGTCTTATCTAATTTGATATTCATCCCATCCAGTGTATTTTTAAAATTTTTATTGTAGACATAGTTTTTATTACTGGAATTTCAATTTGTGTCCTTTTAGTATTTTCCATGTCTCTCCACATGCTCAATCTTTTATCTACCTTCTTGGACATATGGAATACTGTTATAATGGCCATGATGTTCTTGTCTACTTATTCTATCATTGGTAGCATTTGTGGGTCTATTTCTATTAATTTTTCTCCTTATATGGCTCATATTTTCCGACTTTTGCATACATGGTAATATTTGATTGGGTGCTAGACATTGAGAATTTTACATTTTGGGGCTTGGGCATTTTTTGTATTCTAGTAAATATTTTTGAGTTTTGTTCTCAGAAGTTAACTTACTCAGAAACAATTTAATTCTTCTAAGTCTTCCTTTAAAGTTTTGTTAAGATTAGAGTAGCCTCTATTCTATAGTTTTATTTCACTACTGAAGGCAGACCCTTCTGAGCACTCTCCCTGAAGTCATGAATTATGAGGATTTTCTACTTTGTCACTTAGGAAGCTAAACTATTCCTGCCCTATCTGAGATACAAGGACCTTTTTCCTCTAACCCTTTTGGTGGTTTTGTCTCTAGGTTTGTTTCTTTATACACACTGAAGATTCGAGGGACCCCTCTGCAGATCTCTGGAACTCTCTGTCTGTAGCTCTCCTTTCTCGCACTCTGCCCTGTAAACTCTTGCTGCCTTGAACTCCCAGCCTGGTTTTCCCAACTCAGGGAAACTGTCAGGCTCACCTGGGTTCCCCTTCCCTAGATGCCTCCTGGAAACTCTCTCCAGTCAGTAAGCTGAAGCAATCATAGGGCTGGTCTGCTTTGTGTCCTCTCTCTGTGATCACTGTCCTGTTATGTCTGATGTTCAATATATGAAAACCATTGTTTCATATAATTTTTTTTCCTTAGTTGTTTTAGGCATGAGGTTATATCCAATCCCTTCTACTACTCCATCTTGGTCAAAAGTAGAAGTTGCTGTGTCTTTCCCTGCCCCCCCCCCCCCGCATCCTTTTAAACCTCTTGTGTCAATCTTTGTACAACTCACTTAACATATTACGTTATATCACCTGATATCTGAAATACTAACTATTGTAATTTTTCTAACTACTCACCCTGTCCTTGGGTTTTGCAATTCATTCACTCTAACTCACAGTAAATTTTATATACTTTCTTATAAACCAGTGAAAGCTCCCTTTTGCCTTCAGAATACAATTTAAATTCCCAGTCTGGCATGCAAGATCCTCTACAATCTTATCTCCATTTATCTTTCCAAACTTACTTTTTACTATTCCCTCCAGGCTGACCTAAACAAAGCTTCCCAACATGACTTATATATAATAAGTGCTTTGCTTTGGTATAGTCTCCCTAAGAGGAACACTCTATGTCTATTCTTGGTAGGCAAGACACCAGTTTTGTAAGTAACTTAATTTACCTAAGTAACTTAACAACTTCTCATAACAAATCTCAGGAATTCAGGTTCTTTTCATTCATAAAAATTAGTTTTTGATAATACCTTATTTTTTTTCACTAAGTGATATACCTTTTGTCACCAGAAATTTGTCTTACACATCATTACTCTCATGCTTAAGCTTATCACTGTGTTATCTGTCTTATAGAAGCATAATAAATATTTCATGGTCATTCTGTTATTCATGTTCTCTCATTAAAAAATGCAAATATAAGTTTCCTATTTGATAACCTGTCAGCTCCACACAGCTTTAATTAAGGTGACAAAATGTAGGAACTCTCCCTTTAAGTTCTCACCTCTAATTTGCAACAAGATGGATGGAACTAGAGGGTACTGTAGTAAGTAAACTAAGTCAGACAAAGGGGGACAAATACCATCTGATTTCACTTATATGTGGAATCTAAAAAACAACACAAACAAAGCAGGAACAGACTCAGATTCAGGGAACAAACTGATGGTTGCCAGAGCAGAGAAGGGTCAGGGGAGGGTTGAAAAAGGTAAAGAGGAATAAGAGAGACTAAATTCCAGTTATAAAATAAATATCATAGGAATGTAATGACGTACAGCAGAGATAATATAGCCAATAACATGGTAATCGCTTTGTACAATGACAGATGGTTACTAGATTTATCGTGGTATATAAATGTTGAATAACTATGTTGTACACTAAAAATAATGTTGTATGTCAACTATACTTTAATAAAAGTGAAAAAAAATGTTCTCACCTCCTTTACCATTTCCCCCTCAGGAACAAATTTCGAGTAGCCTCACATATGGAACAATTTTACGACAGGCTGTGGAATGCCAATGAAACACCCGACTGCCAACAAAACAGCGTGAACACTTCAGCCTCACCCCAGATCAAGACTGAGCCGATGCCTTGGAAATCTGGGCTCTGGTACAGGTCTCAATCAGCTTCAACCCCAGAGTAACAGGAACTTGCCCACTCTCTCAGGAACTGTGGATACCCCAAAAGCAGGGTCTTTTCTGGCTGGGTATTCAGATATGTCAAACAGTTGCCAGTATCCTAAGGGGAATTTCCTTTATCTTCTATGCTGAGATCCTCAGCCATTCTTCTGATGTAGCTAGCCCAGTGGTTCTTAATTTTTTATGCATTGTGGCACACATTTAAAGATCAGAATCATTAGCCACCATGATGTAATAACAGCTCATGGTGCCTGTAACAGGATCCACAGTTGTCACTCTCATGGTCCCGTTTCCTAGTGTGTGATGTATGCCACCATCCCCTTGAGTTGTCCGGCGGTGACCAAAGACACCGATCTTTATCTTGACCATTCTTTCTGCCTGGAAGGCTCTTCCCCCAGACACGGGCATGGCTTACTCTCTCACTTTATTCATAGCTCTAATCAGTCATCATTTTATTGAAGTGCCATTTCCCAGCCTCATCAACTAAAATAGCACTCAGCTTCTACCATTCCCTTTCTATTTCCTTGTCCTACTGGATTTCATTATAGCACTTACAGCCACTTGATATATATTTGCTTATCTGTCTGTATCTTTTCCACCAAAATACAGGTGGAGCCTATGTGCCTAGAATAACGTCAAGCACATAGTAGATGCTCAAAAGAGCACTTATTGAATAAGTGAATGAATGGCTAGAATGCTTTTAGCTTTGGTGGCTTTCATTTAGACCCATGAGGTGCCAGCAGAGCATTCTATAAACCCTTATACTCTGTGACTTCTCTCATCAAGCAGTAGCCACATGAGTAGCCAACTTGAGTGGCTCAGCTCAATGATCTGGTTGAGAAATAGCACCATAACCTAAGATTAACCCATTGGGATCTTTTGTTGGTTCCATTTTTTTCCTTAGCTTGGCTACTACCACCCATCTGTCACTTAATTACTCAATTCTCATAAAAGCTGGTCCAGCATACATTAATGCTAAAAATATTTTTACATGTGTAGACATGTAAGAATTATGTATCTATAACTGGGGAGGCAGCTAGTAGTGATAGCAAAAATTATGAAATTCTGGGTCTAGGACCTAGCCCTGCCTGACCACAACTCCAGTCTAAATTGCAAAAGAAGCTATCAGAATCTTTGCTTTAGTATGTAGGCTTTCAAGTGAAACTGTCATAAAACAAAATAGAAGTCTGTTCGGTTTTGTGTTTACATGTTTAATGATTGTGCTCCAGTGGGGATTTTGTTATTTCAAACTGTATGAAGGAGAGTTTTTGTGTGGAGGTTGTTCTTAGGGGACACGTTGACTAAAGAATAAATAAGAGGTTGGGAGTGGCTTCTCAAAAATATAAAAGATATAAAATTTAAGGGGTTGGGGATGGAAAAAGACATAGAATTAACTTTAACACAGTATCAAAGTTCAGAAGAAGAATTCTGAAGAACAAAACTGAAACTAAGTTTTGCATATAATTGATACCCAAGTGAATTCTTCCTCATTCTGGGTCTTCAGAGGGCAAGAGAATTTCACTGTCTACTCAAATTGCCTATACCTGTCAGGGCTCAAATTCCTCCTTAATTCGTATAAAAAATAGGAATTTCTCACAAGATGCACTAGTGGACAAAAGGGTACCAGATAATTACAGTGACCAAGTCATCCCAGTTTGTGCAGGACTTCCCAGTTTTAGCACTAAAATTCCTATGATCAGGGAAACCCCTCATCTTCTCTTTCCTCATTTGCGGAGGGTACAGAGGATCTATTACAAGACTGTGAAGTCAAAGATGGCAGAAGAGTTTGAATCCCTGAATGACTCTGTGGAAGAGAGCACCCTACCCCTGAAACTGTCATGAGCAACAAATAAATCTTTAGTGCTCTCCATATATTTCTGTGCCTGTGATACTTTGTGATACTTAAATTTAAGAAATAATTATCTCTATTAAATATATTACCAAGCTATTACATGGACTTACACTTTTAAACTTATCTAATGTTTTATTTACATAGCACTTTGAAATGCTGAATAGATTTCAGGAAATTGGCTTTTAGTGAAAATAACCATTGATAGAAGAATAGATTAAAAAAAGATGACACATATACAATAGAACATGACTCAGCCATAAAAGAGAACGAAGTCTTGCCATTTGTGACAACATGGATGGACCTAGAGGGTATTATGCTAAATGAAATAAATCAATCAGGCAGAAAAAGACAAATACCATATGACTTCACTTACATGTGGAATCTAAAAAACAATATAAACAAACAAAACAGAAACAAACTCGGATGGATACAGAGAACATATTGATGGTCACCATATGGGAGGAAGACTGGGGGGCTGGGTGAAAAAGGTGACAGGTTTAAGAAGTACAGATTGGCATTTACAAAATAGTCACAGGGATATACACAGGGAATATAACCAATAATATTGTACTAAGTATGTATGCTCCCAGGTGGGTACTAGACTTATCGGGGGATCACTTTGTTAAGGTATATAAATGTCTAATCACTGAAACTAATATAATATTGTATGTCAAGTATAATTGAAAAATAAATTTTAAAAAAGAAAATAACCAAGTATTAGTACAGGCCACTTTTAGAAGGAGAATATTACCTGCAAAGACCAAATTGATGAACTGATAAAACAAAACCCCAAACAAATCTTTGACACCAATTCCAAAACTTCTTTTGGTTGATAGAGAATCATTCCCTTACGAATTCTGGAGTTGTTTAATTAACACATCGTATTTTTGTCTTAGTGGCTGCGTGTGGAGGGATGAAAAACAGATTTCAAGAACAAGAGAGTGGCGAAACTTGAGTGTGATGAAGGCATATTTCACTTGTTAAAGTGTGAACTATGTGCTGGCAGCTGCTTGAAAATATCATTTATTTTCATTAGTATAACATAATGTGTTTCACCATTGTACTATTTTTATTGAAACTTATCTGTAAAGCATTTTAATGACAAATAGTAAACATTTTTTCCAATTAAGATTTCTAACAGCGAAGCTTATCTTTCTGTTATATATAACTTATGTGTAAATCATGCCTTCCTTATGTATATTATTTCAAAAGTGGGCATGCTAAACTATTTCTCATTAAAGTTGGTATCACACAGAAATTCTGACCCTTAACTGATGGGTTTAAGTAGCAAGAGCAAACACGGTCCTATTAGTGGGAAGGTAGTGCATTTCTCCACTGTTTAAATCATAGGTCTCCGTGAAGGTGTTGACCTCATTGCTTCAAACTGGAGCACAGATAATCAGTGCAAATTAATACCCAAGGTAGTTCACATGTAATCTTTATTAGCTGATAATATGCTAGAGCTGTAAATGTAGGTATAAGAGTCATACCAATTAGCATAGACCCATAAGCCTAGGGCACAAAAGACTCTAGGTGAGCAGCTAACTCACTCAAGCAGGAATAGAAACCTGAATAAAATTCCAGTGATGACTCAGAACAGCACCATTATTGTCCACCTGTAGTTAGTAAGGCCGATGGCTGCAACAGTATCAGTGCATTGGTAAGTGTGAAAAGACTGGCCTCAAACAGGAAAATAACTGATAAGAAAATCCTTCCGTCTTCCATGCAACATTTGTAAATTGTGCAACCCAGGGTTCTGTGTTATTTTATTCTGTAGCAGTAACTTAGGGAATAAATGATAAGATATTCAAAGGTATTTCTAGAGTCCCCCCACTTCCCCCTTCCCCATCTTTGGTAAAGCCAACAAATTTAATTAGGACTATTTTAAATCTCCTAGTGCATGAACTACCAGGGGAAACAGGACACTCATAGAATATAGAACATACCATGGACCATTTGGAGTTAGGATTTCTGGTTTACTCTTGGGATTAGTGGAAAGTGGGAGAAGGGCCCTGGCACATAGCAAGTCACCAAAATTGCTTGTTGAATGGATGGTTTTATACATAGATGAGTTCCTGTTCTAGAGTACTTTTAAAAAGTTCCTTACAAGACTTGTTCCCAAAAGACCAGTTTGAAAGCAGATTTAGAAGACCCAATAGAGACCTTACTCTGGGATGTCCTCCTAAAACTTTCCACATCAGGGCACACATAGAAAGTGACAGTATTTGTATGCGACACTTGGCTAAACTGAGGAATTTGGAATCCTGGGTGAGGCTGAGGTGACAGGCAACCTGAGGGTTGGTGAGCTAGATTTCCCAAAACATAGTTTAGAAGCTCTGTTCCAGAGGACTGAGTAATGGCCCCCCAAATATCCATCTTCTAATATCTGATACCTGTGGCGAAAGAGACTTTGTGGGTGTGATTAAGTTAAGGCTCTTGAGATGGAAAGATTATTCTGGATTATCTGGTGGGCCCTAATGTAATCACAAGAGTTCTTGTAAGAGAAGGCACAGGAAAATTTACAGAAGATGAGAAGGTGATATGACGATGAAATCAGGCTTTGAAGGTGAAGAAAAGGGCCGTAGGCCAAGAAAGACAGGTGGCCACTAAAAGCTGAAAAAGACAAAGCAGAAGATTTTCCTTCAGAAGGAGTCAGCCTTGCCAACACCTTGACTTTAGTCCAGTGAAACTGATTTCTGACTTCTGATCTGAAGAGAATAGATTTGTATTTTTTTAAGCCACTATGTTTATGTTTAAGCCACTTACATTTAATCAACTCAAAATGGATCAGAAGTGTAAATGTGAGAATTTTAAAACTATAAAACCTTTATAGAAATATATAGAAAAAAATTGTGATGTTTTTCCTTTGCTGATTGCTTATTATTGCGTCATGGAAGAAAATAATTGGTAAATCGAACATCAAAATTAAGAACATTGCTCTTTGAGAGACACCATCAAGGAAATAAAAAGGTAAGTTACATATTGGGAGAAAATATTTGCAAAATACATATAACAAAATATTTGTTTCCAAATATGTAAAGAGCTCTTAAAACTCACAGAAATAAGACAAACAATTTTAAACTGGGCAAAATATTTTAACAGATCTTACACAAAAGAAGATATAAAAAGGTTATATAATTTGAACAGATGCTCCACAAGGCACAAAGAAGCTTAACATTACTGATCATTAAAGAAATAAACCAACATTGAGAAACCACTACACGTCCACTAAAATAGCTTATGTTAAAAAGATTGACAATAGCAAGTGTTGGTGAGGATGTGGAGCAGCTGAAACCCTTGTGCACTGTTGATGGGAACACAAAATGGTACAGCTCCTTTGAACAGTCTGACAGCATCTTCTAACATCAAACATATACTTAACTATATGGCCCAACAATTCTATTTCTAGGTATCTACCCAAGAGAAATAAAAACCTATGTCCACAAAAATATATGTATGCTTAGTATTTATAGCATTATTACTTATAATAGCCAAAAATGAGAACCCAAATGTCCATCAACTGATGAAGAGATTTTAAAATTTCAATTATATCTATACAATGAAATACTGCTCAGGAGTAAAAGGGATGGCCTACTGGTAAAAGCAACAAACAAAATGAATGAACCACAATCATCATGCTAGATGAAGATATTAAGCACAAAATACTATGTACTGTGTAATTCCATTTATATATTCTGGAAAAAACAAATCTATTGTAGAAAGCAGACAAATGGTTGCTTGGACCAAGGGTGGGGTCGGGGATTGCCTGAGAAAGGCCTCATGGTACTTCATGGGGTGATGGAAATGTTCTAAAACTAGATTTGGTGGTGGTTGCCCAACTAAAGACACTTAATGAAACTCCCTGAACTATATATTGCATGCAAATTATACCTCAATAAAGCTGTTAACCCCACACAATTCTATGTGGTAGACATTACTCGCATTGTGCAACTGAGGAAATAATCTTAGAGAGCCTGGGTCATTTACTTAAGGTTAAGCAGCTAGTCATTGTCAAACCCAAGTCCATGTTGGTAATCCCTGCTCCATGCTGCTTGTTTGGGTGTGGGAGGCACTGGGGACACCATGATGCTGGTGGGAAACTCCCGTGGAGCTGAAGCCCCTGGGGCTGCTGTTGTTTGTCTGTCTCCAGAAAGTGAGGAGAGAGTCCTGGGCTACAGACACAGTGTTTAGAGATTTCTGCAGCTCTTAGAGGCAATGTGTTCTCATAGGGAAAACAAGGCACATGAGGTGGGTTAAAATTCTGGCTTTGCCACTTAATAGTCATAAGACCTTAGGCAAGCCATTCAACTTCTTTTAGCTCCAGTTCCTTGATCTATGAAAATGACTTAAAGACATACCACCTTGCCTTTTGACTTGTCTTGGGTATTGAATTAAATAAATAACAAAGAACCAGATCCCTAGCAGAGTCTGAGTAAAAGTGAATTCCCTTCCCTTTCCCTCTTGAGAGAAAAGCACTCAGTCCCACAGTTTAATAACCAGAAGGAGAATTTAGATTACTTTTTAAAAAATGTTCCTCATGGAGAAAAAATAGAAATTTTTTAGTAGGGATCCTCCCAGGCATTAGAGTTAGCTGGTCCTCAGATTCTACCGAGGATCTTGCTGTCATGGAGAGAAATGTACATGAACTTCATTTTATTGTATAGTTATTTCCTTCCCTTGCTTCCTTTTTATGAAGTCTGACATATAAAGCTACTAATACGTCACATAAGTTTCAATGAAAATCAAAAGAAATTACATTATTATGTGTGTGTAACTTACATGTATATGAAAGAACTCAATATTATTTGAATCATGGCTTTTTATCAGGAAGTAAAAGAATGCCTGAAACCATATACTCATAAAATGAAATCCTAAATGGTGTTTCAGAAATATTAGGTGTGCGTTCTACTAGCCCAGCAAATGATACCCTGGTAGAAGTCACTGTACGCAAGATCTTATAAGTTCTCAAGTTTTGACATTAACCTCAAAGAGACCAAAGTATGTTATTATTTAGTATTATTTGACTAGATAGTAATGGAATGCCTTCCCTCTTCATTACCTGTTTCCTATGGGGGTTCTCATGCCTTACTTTGCATGAAGATAACCTAAGGTGGTGTTAAAATTCAGAGAGCCAAGGTCGCCATACCAGCAATTATGATTTCAAAGGACTGAGGGAAGGCTCAGTAATTATTTTTAAACAAATATCCCCTGGTGATTCAGGTGCATGTTGTTCTGGACCATACTTGACTCAGATCCTACCTATTTCTCAAGGTCTTTGTCCCTCAGAAAAATTTTTCATGATAATTCTAGTTCAAGGTTCTCCAGTGTGGTCTTTAGCATATTAACTGATGTTATAAAATAGAATTTATGACCAAATACATTTGGGTACACACTGAGAAATAATCATTTAGTTTATAATAATCTAATTTTATATTTGCTTTTAAAATCAATTAGCACATATCAATATGTTCCCTTATTCTGTGTCAATACTGAAGAATTATTTTGTTTTATTTCCTGTTTCTTGTGTAGAACTCCTCTCTCCAACTGGATTTGTAAGACTGAGACAGGTGTACATATATTTTAAGTTCTTTGTGCCACACAGGGCCTACATGATAATTGCTACTGCCTAAGAGTGCACAATGCCTAGGAAAGGCCAAGACACTAGTATACAGGCTGTTTTAGCTAAATGATATCACAATGGAATTAGTTGGGAAAAGCAAGAATGGTGCCCAGAAGTTCTATTACTACATTCTAGGTCCAGTTCCATTTTGTTTTCCAAATATGATTTCGAATAAGTTTCCAGAGGAAACCATAAAGACCAAAAGCTCATGGCAGGCCATTCCACATAAGGTAAGCAATGCAAGCAAATACCTCATTGAAGTAAAAAGGGAACGGCCTGGAAGAATGCCATGGTATCAACTGCCACGTTGCTAGAATAACTTTTCCTAAATGTTATTATCATGATGGCTTCTTGCCTCTTGTAGCCATACATGGGTAATAAAAAAGGGCTAAGTAGACAAATTAACTAATTAGTTAACCAACTAACAATTTTAAGTCCAAGTAGGCTTGTGCCTAAAAATAAAAGTGATATTTATATTCTTAACTGAGATGGACGAGCTTCAGAGATTGGTGAATCCTCTAAAACTGTATGTAAAATTTTGTGCATGTTTCTATTCTGGAAGAGCAGGTACATCACCTTCATTTGAGTCACATAGGGATCCACAACTCAAAGAGTTTATCACTCTCTGGCCTAAATATTTTCTTTTGGCTCATACTGTCATGAGGCCTACAAAACCAGGGTTTTTCTTTTATATTTCTCCAAATGACTTTTTTTTTAAAGTTCATTTTAAACGCTCCAGTATAGTAGCTTTAATAGAGAGGCACTATTTACAGACCTGAAGCTGCAATGTCTTTGCTGGTCTCTGGAGCCAGATGTTTATATATTTGCTTAAAGTGACTGAGTCATGATGGTTACAAGTTGAATAGCACACATTCTTTCAGTTTTATAAATACCAGAGAGTTTATAAACTCTGAAAGAAAAACCGTTTCTGGTAATTAACCTCAAACTGTATTTACTAAGCTAATATAAACCATTGTTCTGAATCAATATAGCCATTTTCTCCAGCCATCATTAGGTGGCATTCCCCTGGACAAAGGAAGCCTTCTGCAATTGGGAGGTTTGCAAAAGACTTAAGTGAATAGATGCTGGAATTCTTCTGGTAGTTTTTTTCAGAGACAAACAAATCATTAGAGCTACAGCTCCAATTAAAACAATGTGTTATAATCAACAAATGTCTGGTTAACGTTGTAGCATTGTTGCCTTAAGGATGACTTTTAGAGCATGGGCCATCTGTTTTCATCTTTCATTCCAGTGACTTAGGTTGGGTTTGCAGTGTAAGTGTATTTTTACACTATAAACATCAACAATTAAACAGGTTGACAAAAGAAAATGTACAATACTTTTACATATATTATCTGGGAATAAAAATGTCCCATAATTAACAGGTAAATTTTGGTGGCTCCAATAATAACATGCTAGCATTCAGACATAAAATTCTGACTACCCCCTTCCCTGCAATCATGGATTTGGGATGATTTATCTCTGTATTCTCTAACTAGCCTTCTTTAGCTAGGAACACATCAAGACAAGCCAATGGTAGGAATATACACATATTCCATGACAATAGAATACTGTGTGTTAATTTAGTGCTGATGGAAACAATTATTTCTTCATTTAGGCACAAAGCACGTCCCAGGGTAATCTCACAGGAAACATGGTGCACTGGAGAGAGCATAGACTCTGCAGTTAGACTGAGTCGTTCATTTATCCTTTACTCATATTGATTGTGGGCCCATTTTGTACTAGGGAGCAGAACAGGAAACTCACAGATACCATTTCTGCTGCCTGGAACTTGGTAGCCTCTATTCTAGGGGTGCTTATGTATCAAGGATTTACTTTGCTGAGCCTCAGTTACCTGATCTGCAAAGGGAGAGAACATCACTCATTTCTTAGTTTTGTGAAAAGAATATGAAAAAGTACCTGGTTCAATATCTAACAAACAAGTAATATTTAAATCTGAACTGTTATGAGACAGCTCCTTCTTACTTTGAGAGGACAGACACGCCATGGCTGTGAAAACGTGTGGCAGGTCAGAGAACACATTTCCAATTCTTTTAAGAACAAAGAGTGCAACAGCCCTGTGTGATGGCTCCACGAAACTGTTCTATAGTCGTGAGGATTTTATTTTGAAAGACTGCACCTAACCTCACAAGCCCTACATGGTGAGAGAATGCCAAGGGTTTAAACAGACCAAAATGAGAACTTAGGAATGTGTGAAACTGTGGCTAGAAGGGAACTCAAGGGTGGCAAGCAAGAGAAGACTCATTTATGAAGCTTTTCCTGGGAAGAACTGTAACTCCCTGTTAAGAGTGGAATGTTTTTACTTCTACATCAGAATTTCTGCAGACTTGGAACTGTAACTGAAGACCTACTTCGATGACTCTCAATCTCTTTTGGCCCTCGAACACACCTTCTTCCCTCTTCCATCAATACCAGGTTTGGAAAGGTCCTGTCTGCAGTGCCCAGGAGAGTGCAGGCACACAGAAAACACTGCAGACGTGTTTGCTGTATTACTACAACTGCTACTACACTGTTTATTTAAATAATCTCTCCATTGTTTAGCATAGAAAGTTATATATAACAAATATTTCTCACCATGAGGGAAACGAGCATCACTACGTCAAGTTAATACCATTTTAGCTCAACTCAGAGAAACTCAAGGTCCTCATGATCTTGTATAGCTTTACTATCGTAAATAAGTGGTCTTTGGAAATGCTGAGCATTAAGAACATCCAGAACCCCTGCATGACCTTGACAGGTCCAGGGAACTCAAGTTCAGAACCACTGGGTTTATGATGAAGGTTCCTTTCCTTTCTGAAAAACATTTTAACTCATGGTTGTTGAGATCCCGTAAAGAGTTGTAGTCATTTAAACATTAATGTTGTCTGTATGATAAACAAAAAAGATGAATGAATGCTCCCTACAGTGGGTACTTTTTAAAGCCTGTTCCACAGACAGCCCCACCTCTGCAGCTTCTACAGGGCTGGCCCCAGGCATTTGATTTGATTTACCTGAAACTGTGTCCCTGGCCTTAGCTGGCAGGAACATGGCTAAATAGAAACCCAATGCTTTCTGCCCAGAATGTAGGATTTCAACTGTGATACAAGAGACTGCAAATGAAGGTCAGGTGAGCACAGAGCTCTTGAGGAAAGGTCCATGACCATGCCTTGCAGTCCCCAGAGTGTCCCCCCCAACCAATCCTTGCAACAAACTTCCCATTTTGGTCTAAAGTAACTCAAATTGGTTTCTGTTACTTGCAAACAATAGACCCTTAACAAAAACACAATTCAAATGCTAATTTGTTAGAAAAGCCAGACTATGATAAATAATGCAGAAAATAATCAGATCCATTAAGTTTTCTATATAGAATCTGAAACAGCCTTATAAGTGACACCACTCATTTTCCGAGCCCCAGGATTTAGGAGCAGGGGCCCTGTTTGGGCTGGTGATCACACTAAGATTAATCCAATTTGTGGAACTCTCTCCTCCTAAGTACCTGCATACCTCGGAGATATTGTGAGTTAGGTTCCACACCACCACAAAGCAGCAGCTATCACAATAAAGTGAGTCATATTCCTTTTGCTGGTGAAGGGTCCTGCTTTTCATTTGTAAAAGTACACATCTGCGAAAGCACAATAAAGCTAAGTGCAATAAAACAAGGAATGCCTACATCTATTTGCATCAGCTCACTGACACAAGCCCTTCTCAGGTTTGGAGTGCGGTGGGATCTGCATCGGGTCTCCAACAGCAGTGCATGTATGTATGCATGTATGTACACACATATGTACATATACCTCTGAATGGTAGGGAGGCACCTTACATAAGCCGTTTCTTAAAGACAAATGTCAGAGCCCATGGAGCGAATTCAGGAGAAGGAGGAAGGGTGTGTGCTGAGGAGCCGGTCAGCAGAGAGTCCTCAACATCAGGGGGGAAGCGATGGTTGAGGGGCACCCCGATCAACACCCCGGAGGCACGGTTACCCCAAGGGGAAACAGCATGGTGGACAGATTCAGAAAGCCCTGTACTCTTTGGGGTCCAAGCTGACCTGCATTGGGACGGATTCCATACCCTCATAAGAGGAAGGATCTTTCTCCCACCCCCCGCCCCGAGTCCTTTTTGCCTGGTGCGTGTGCAGCAACCCACAGGCAAGCACACCAGGGCGGGTCCCAGCTGGGCCCGCACGGAGACGGCTCTGCTGCGGGGAGAGCCACGAGTCCTGCTTGTGGACACACATTTACACCCTCCGCGAACTGCCGGTGCTATTGGGCAGTAGCAGGGAGCATTTTGTCAGGAACCGAAATCAGCAAAGCTGTGAATCAGCAAGGCTGCCCAAGTCATCGCAAAGGGCAGAGACACACGGAACACATTTCAGGTGCCTGTGGATGCGCCACAGAGTAGGACATTACCTTCCCCACGGAAGCAAGATAAAGACCCACTACGATCGGTTTGGAGAAGCTTAGCCTGGGAGCAGGAATCCTTATGAGGGCTATGAAAGGTCCTTCTAGAAGCAGAGAGAGGTCGCTGAAACAGAGATGTTAGGATACCCAGAAAGCCTCCCAAAAAGTAAATTCATTTTAGAGACTAGCTCCTTCTCTAGGGATGACTCATGTTTCAGCAGCCACATTGATCATTTTAATAGACAAAAGATAGTTTTATCTGTTTGTTTTTTTTTTTTGCATAAAAAAAGCCTGAATACAGAACCTGGTTGAGTGGCTTGTCTGCAGCTAACTTAGCTATTGTTGTTTCCTCATTTCAAGTTTTTATGGGTGACTCCAATGAGTCATTTTCTCCATGTAATCAGCTCATGGAGGGGAAAAATTCTCTCCCTGCTCTAGCATTTAAGCTTGGTAGAATCTTGTTGCACATATTCTGGGTAACAAGAAGTAGGCAGTTAGTGCCCTGGGTAGTTTATAGGCAGCCTGGCAATATTTCATCCACTGTTTCTAAGGCACATATTGATAATTGCAGTTTCCATCATAGGCGTTTGACACAATGAGCATTGCTAAAGTGCTTCCTAGTCTCCAAATGGTATCATTCAGTTTTTCTTTAATTCTAAGAGAAGATTGATTTTACAGTATATTGGCTAGTGGGAGACTACTTTAGTTTTCTATATCAAATTAGCTCCTGTAATTCCAATTTAGAGCTGCATTCAATTGCTATTTATTCCTGCTTCCTCTCTTAGCACATGGATGAACCAGGTGATTGTTAAATGCTGCCCACCAACAAATTTTAATCCTGCTCCTTTTACACAAGCTCCAAATTCAAATGATTGTGATTTGAAGGGTATTTTTTAAACCTCTAGGCTAAAATTGTCTAGGAAGGGGGTTCTTTAGAAGGCTGACATTTAAATATTCAAGATATCCCTAAGTTTGAATCTGACCATAAATACATCCGCTTATTATACATGAACAAGACGCATCACAGCAGGTGCTAGATCACCCACCTCCATTCTAAACATACACAGGATTATCCCATCGGTGGGGGATTAGGGATATAAAAAAACAAAAAAAGTTATCTAATGGAAATTCACTCTGAAGGAGGTGTCATGTTCAGGGTGTTGGGATAGAAGCACAATCCTGATGGTAAGGACAGAGAGAGCAGGTGTGTTCGGGTGATGACAATGTCCCAAAGATCTCAAGGTTTCTTTTAGTATTATAATACTGAGCCTTAACTTAAAATCCGCCATCAATCTCTGTTAACATTTAAAGCTTAGAATTAAGTGCCTTCCTAAACTCTCTCAGTTGTTTTATTGGCCAAAGCGGCAGCTGATAGACTGGGCTTACTGGAAATACTCTGCAGAAACAGAGGAGTCATAATATTCAATTAGAGACACATTTGTTGGATATTTAATATGCATCCAGCACTTTCAGGATCCTGTTTCTGTTTCTACTCTCAATTTATAGTATCATTTGGGAATTTAAAAATACATACTTTTTAAAAAATCCTTACCCGAGGATATTTTTCCCATTGCTTTTCAGAAAGACTGGAAGGGGGAGAGAGATAGAAGGGGAGAGAGAGAGACATCGACGTGAGAGAGACACATTGATTGGCTGTCTCCCGCTCTTGTCCTGACAGGGGCCAGGGATGGAGCCTGCAACCAAGGTATGTGCCCTTGGCCGGAATCAAACCTGGGACTCTTCAGCCCACAGGCCGATTCTCTAACCACTGAGCAAAACTGGCTAGGGCAATACATACATCTTAAAAATCCAGATTAAACCCAGCAACTAAAAGAACAGAGGAGCTATTGCAGGCTGTGATATCAGAAAGGCACCTCCTCTAAACCAGAGCCTCTCTGAGTCACCAAAAAGAATGCTACCACTTGGCACCTAAAAACAGAAGGTATGCTGATGTCAACCATCTCAGAGCCAAGCTGTGGATTTTTTTCTCGATTTCACAAAAACGGTGGCCTTGAGTAAGTTGACTAACTCTTTGTCTTGCTAAGACCAACCCCTGGAGCTTGTTAGAAATGCAGAATCTTGGGCCCCAGCCCCACTACATCAGAATCTGAATCTGCATTTTCAGAAAATCCTCAGGTGATTTCTATGTACATTAAGTTTGATAAGCTTGGCTATGTTTTCCATAATTCTTCTACCTAGGTGATTTCCCTCTTCCCTTTACAAAGTATCTGCTCTGCTGCTGTTTTGTCATGAAAACCAGCCACTCTCTGCAGTGTTTAAAGTATATAAAGGGAAGATGTTATTGGCCACTTTTTAACAGATTCCCCACTTCCATTTTCCAGGGTATTCCAACCAATGCCTATACCAGCTGTGCTCACCTCTGTGATTAGACAGTGTAACAAATGCACCTAGTGATACACCAAGATGATTTAATTAAATGCCTGATTACCTATACACATTTAAGCAGTTGGTTATTTCACCAAAACAATAGAAAATGTCCTATATGTTACACAAAACTGCAAATGCCTGTTTTGGTTTGGCCATATAGACGCAAAATAGTGACTGTAATTCCTTAATATGCTTACAGAAAAGTTATGGATTTCCAAATTTGTCCTTTAACATAATGAGATTAACATCTCCATTCTAGAGAAACAACCTTCTTGTCTAATTCAGAATGTTCAGTTTGGCTATCTGACATGGATACTCCTCAGCCTTTCCAAAGAGAAGAGAAACTGCCTGTTACAGAAGAAAGAGATGGAAAAAATGATTAGTCACCAGTCAACTGGATGCGCCTTGAGCCAGTGACACTGGACCTTCGCAGCAGATTGAGGAAAAAGTGGAAAAAATGACTCCACGACTTTCGAGGGCATGGCCGTTTTCTTATTCGTAACCCTGTCCTCAGCCGGCTCTTTCCAGTACCTGAAAAGGAGCAACTGCTTCAGAAATACATGTGGAGGAGCTGAATTGAGAAATGACAGTCACCAGAAGAACAGAGAAACCTTCCCCCGACGGCAGGGAATCAGACAGAGGAGCGAAGCAGGGCGCTGCGGCCCTGGCTGAACGGAGGGAAACCCAAGCTAAGAGGCCTCAGCACAGGTCAGAGAAGAAACATTCCCTGTTCCTCAGCTCTCCTCCCTGGCCCCTTCCTTCTGGAAACTTTGCTTTGGTCTTTGAAGGAAGAAATTAGGAAAAAAAGCTGGCAACAGAAGGACCAGCAAGGTCTTTGAAGCCAAGCGAATCCGAGTTTGGATGTAAGTGCCTGAAGGGCGTTTTCAATCCAAATGCACAGATGAGCGAAAGGGGAGCAGCTGCACAGGGAAGAAAGGGGGAGCGCTGGAGAGGAGCCCCGTGGAGGAAAGAGTATTAAAGATGCCCAACCGGGCCGTCTGCTTGCCTTCGTTTCGCCGGAGGTACCCTTTTTCCTCTCTAATCCTTATTGTTCTTCTTAAGTGCAAACACATCGATCACACCCTCTTTGTAAATGAGTAAAATGTTTCAGAAGCATATAGTATTGACAACGGAAATTCCCCACCAACCCACTCCCAAGAGTTAGCCATTGTAACCGTATGGTAAATATTCTTCTCAGAATATTCTTGCTGCTCTATGATTTTAATTATGCATTCGATATAAACAAAATGCTAATAGTTAATCATTGTGGTGGGCTGAGTAATGATATCCACATCCTAATCCCTGGAATCTGTGAATATTCCTTTATATGGCCAAAAAAAAAAAAAAAGGACATTGCAGATGAGATTGAATTAAGGATCTTGAGATGTGAGATTGCCCTGGACTATCTGACTGGACCTGAAATGTAGTCACAAGTGTCCTTATAAGAGAGACGAAGAAGATTTGACACACACAGAAGAGTGGAGTGAGGTGGCCACAGTCAGCAGTCACCAGAAGCTGGAAGGGCGGGCAGGATGCTCCCCTGGAGCCTCCAGAGGGAGTAGAGCCCTGTTGACACCTTGGTTCCGGCCTCATTGGCATGCTGTGAGTAGAAGCCTGCTTTGGGGAGATAAACACCTTTGGGACTGAATCTATAACATGAAGAGACACAAAGAGAAGAGCATGTGTGTATGTGTAACATTAAGATCTTTTGCCTTCCAGAAGAACTACATTTGCGCTCTCCCAAGAAAGCCTACTAAGGTTCAATGTCCGGGTCCACCATTTTCTAGAATATTTACCATATAATCAAAACTACCCAATTCCCCATAGTAAAATATATTACATCTTAATCAATCCTGGCTAGCATAATTAAAATAATGTATCTATTCCAAAACTCAATCAAAGGTTTTAAGAATTGTGGGATTTTTTGTTTCTTTTTTAAAGCTAATTTGGGCTAAAGAAAACACAGCCAGATAACAACCAATTTATTCTTCTGGATAAGAATCGGTAGCACAGAATTTGCAAAATCTTAGGGAAACCATTCAGGCTTAAGGAGGACCAGCGTTATGCACTGTCCATGGTGAGGGGTATGTATGCATGTCCGAAAATCCCTCTGAAGAAATTTTATCAAGCTGGGAAGTCAGAAAAATTCCTCTGGCAAGAGTCTCTCCTCCCCATCTTTACCTGGGCTGATACCTTTCCCCAAGTACACCAAGTACATACAGGTTTCCCAGTTTTAGGGGATACCTGTTAAAATAATACATAAGGGCTAAATTCAATTCACAGCTCTTGTTTGAACCTTGCGGGGTGTGTGTGTGTGTGTGTGTGTGTGTGTGGGGTGTGTGTGTGTGTGTAAAAACTGACCCCAGTTGCCAAAATTTTCTTTTGACTTTTTTTTCTTTCATTGTTTTAGGCAAGTTTAATTGAGAATCATATTTAATCTAATCAAAATCTTTTATTGAGAATTTAGTATTGTTTATGAAGCACTAGGAGAGGCATATAAAGTAGTTGAAGTTCTGGGCTTCACACTCCAGACGCCTTGAGTTGACCCCCATAAAAGCTAGTAGAGGAGAGAGATGTCTGTGTGGGCTTGTTTGATGATAGAGCTGGACCTTAAAACTAGCTGCTGAAGGGCAGGGCCATTTCTGATAGGGGGCAGAGTGAAGGAGAGCATCCAGGTGATGTGAGGAGAGGGTGGGCACACTATGGTCATGTGTGGAGAAATCAGCAGACCACTCTGACCAGAAGAGAGATTTGTTTTGAAGTGAAAAAAGGGGTTGAAATGGGAAAAGGAAAGAGCCCTAGAGGGCCAAGTTGTAGATGGCCTTGGATGCCAGACAAATGAATTTGGACATGATTCTTGAGATGTCACAGCCCACTGAAGTGTTCAGGATCATCAGAGTGATGTAACAGAAAGACACTTCGGGAAGATCAATTTGGTACTGATGTGCAGAAGAGATTGGAGGGGGGTGAACTGGAAGCAGAGAGGCAAGTTTTGAAGTCATTATGGCCACACAGGCATAAAAAAATGAATATGGCATCAGAGAAATGAAGCCAAGGGAGGAGATTATGAAAAACAGGAGCGATAAGACTCAGTGAGCCGCTGAACCAGGGGTGAAAGAAAAGTGACAGGGGTTTTGACCCTGGGTGGTTGGATTTCTCTAAATCAAATGAGAATTGGGAGAAGAGTCAGGAAGATTGTATGTGGAATAAAAAGTATGCTCTTAGGGAAGTTGGCATCCACATGGAAATGTCAGGCAGCCAACTAGACATATGTGACTGAATTGTGTGTAAGAAGCCAGGACTGGAAATAAAGGCATGAGATTCATCAGAACACAGGCAATAGCTAAAGCCATGAAAGCAATTCACAGCTTTGAGACAGAGAACACAGCTCGCAGACACAGCCCCGAGTGATAACCTAGGCACCAGGTGAGGGTGGGAGTGGGAGAGGGAAGGGGCACAGGGATGGGGAAGGAGAAGTGGTCAGAGAGAAATGAGCACCACCACATTTGGATAATGCCATTGACTTCTAGGAAAGAGAACTTTAAAAAGGAAGGAGTGGTCTTTGGTAATTGGAGAACTGTATCTCTGCGTGTGTATCTTAAACAACCAATGGCTCACTCGTCTGTTTGAATTAGGGAGGTTGGGCTCAGTTACTACTCTGCTCTGGCTTTTCTTCATCACGGTGATTATTTCCCGGCTGAGCTCATTCTCTAGTGGGCCAACGTGTACTTTGTGCAGCTTACTCAACTCAAGAGAGATCAACTTCAGCAGATCTTTCCTTTTCCAACTGCACCATTAGGAGGTAGCGGGTGACACTGCCACCAAATATTTACTAAGCAACCTACTATGTGAAAGACCCCACTTTAGGGGCTGAGCAAACATCTTATGCACTTATACTCTCCTTTTTAACACAAAAGGTAAGCATTACAAATGTTTAAATAAATCAAATGCAGGCTGGGGAAAAAAGTCTTAAATCTCACATATGGAGTTAATGGTGCCAAGTTGCTTGTTTTTATAAGCACAAGAGCTTTTAAAAGCTGAACACTCTGGCTACGCCCATTAGGTTACACGGTCCCCTCAGACTTTGTTGTATGACATCTGGCACTTTACTGCCTTCGAGGCTAACGAGAAATACCACGCGTGCCATTTGCTTTGTCTCAGTGCTTCTAAAAGGTTCCCTTTCCATTTGGTCTTTCTTTCTCTGTAAGTGGCAATAGTCTTCAAGGATTTCAGGAATTGAAGGTCTGGTGTTAATAGATTTTCTTTCTACTTTCAAATGTCACTCATCCGTTACTCAGAAAGGAAGGGAATATACAGCTAAGATTTGTATGCTAGTTTTACTTGCAACGTTTTTAAAGAATAGTGTTGCCCAGGTGATTTTGAGTATATACATTATGGCTAAAGACAAGGACACCACCAATATCAGGACACTGACGGAGAGGGTCAGGTGCAGATTAACAACAGAGGCTCAGGGTGATGCTTTTCATGGCAAAGCTGGTATGTTACTTTAACAAAAACCCATATCAAGGATTAATGACTTATAGTGTGTGAAAAAAAAATGAAAATTTGCACATGTGTTTGAATTTTACACATCTGCTCACTGTGCAGGAGGCTTAGCACTAAAAGGTATTTTTTTATGTAGGGGCTTTACAAATGCTTGCTGCCATTACTGCCTATATTACCTTTGGCAGGTGGCTTGACCTTCTTAGTTGATAAATTTCATCAGTGGTTCACAAACACTAGTCTATAGATGAGATGCATCAGAATCACTCAGTAATCATTTTTAAAAATTGACTCCAGGGCTTGATTTCTGGATACTCTGATTTAGTATATTTGGGGTATATCCAGGGTGTTTTATGTTTGTTAAATTTGCAGGTAACTCTGATGATCAGCTCTGAGGTCAGCTGAGTTCTTTCTAGATGTAACCTTCTGTGACTGGAGATTCTGGGATGCAAAGCAGGCTGTGATCCCGGACAAGCTTACCTTTTCCATGTACTAAGTGTGGGCATCAAAGCACCAAATCCCATCCAAAAGAGACAATGACAGTCCTTCTCTAGTGGGTGGAAACAGACACTAATTTTTAGACTTGTAAATCTTGGTCTTTAACTAGAGCAAGTGTAAAAATTGCAGGGGAAACATTATCACCCTGCCCTATGATGCCCTTTATTTCAGGGACATTTGGAGCATTTGATTTTTGTTCTTTATTTTCCCAGCATGTGTTGGAAAAAGAGATATCAGGACACAATGACATACCCAAGACATGCAAACCAAACTGAACCCAGGTTTCCAACTCTTCCCCCATCTAGTTCTTATGACATAATTACATACAATTTCTCATGTTGTTATTTCAGATCATTCTAATATTTAAGAGATAAGAGAATTTACTTACAAAATACCATTTCCACCATCTCTTACCCACCTCCTAAAAGGAAAAAAAGGAATCGATGCAAATAACATCCCAAAGAAACATCCCAACAATGCAAAAACTAGCACATTTCAAAAATAAGACTATGCACATTACTCCAACACTTTCTCTTTTCATTTAATGATAGGCCATTCATGCACATTGTTCTAGGTCAATATGTGCTCATAAGTCATCCTAAGTAATAGCTTCATAATATTCTCTAGTAGAGACAGATACCATATTAAGATTTTTTCAATCATTTCCTTTTCGGTGGACTTTTAGTTTGCTTTCAGGGTTTTTGTTTTTTTAAATTTATCTTTATTGTTGAAAGCATTACAGATGTCCCCCTTGCTAGTTCTTTTATTTTGGACTGGTATTTTCCAATGAATGGGGCTGCTCTGCACATGGGTGCCAAGTTCTTAACTCTTACTACATTCTGCTGGATTATTTTCCAAGGAACACACAGCAATTTCACGTTTCTGCCAGCACTGTACGAGAGTTCCTATTTCTTTCACACCCTCACCAGTAGTGAACATTTTCAGTCTTTTAAAGTTTTGCTGATCTGATAGCTGCAAAATGGCATTTTATCACTTTAATATACATTTCCTTGTGTGTGAAATGCATCTTTGCATGTCCTCTTCTGTGGATGACTCTCTAGGATAAAATTAATTATACTCTTCCTTACATCATGTACAAAAAAATAATTCCATATTATTTTAGGCCTAAAGAAAAAGACCGCAAAATAAGAGCAAAACCCCACATTTTTATAACTTTGAGTGGAAAAGATATTTGACATGTTAAACAAGATACATCTAAATGCCATGAAGGAGCAAAATTAAGAATTGAATTTATAACCCCGAAAACTGTTTAAGTTCTTTTGCCTTACAGAAAAAGTCAAAGGACAAATGATAAGTTTGAATAATTATAAAAGCAGTGTTTGTTAAAATACATTTCATTTTCAAAATATACTAGAATCTACAGACATTCTGTGTATACATTTTTTGGGACACCCTGTTTTAGGGCTATTAATCTTTTGTATCATATACAACACATGCTTTTCTTTTCCAAGTACGTATACTTTTTGGAGGGACAACCTGTATATGGTTCTCTCAAAAATTGGTACAAAAAAGCCAAAAGGCAAAAGGTGGCAGAAGAAAAATAAGCAAAGGACACACGGCAGTGATACCTTCACACTGTCACTGTCCCACACGGCCCACGGACATTCCTGTGTTTGGCAGGTAGACAGTGTGTGTTCAGCTCAGGGTCTGGACTAGAAGGCGCCTCCCCTCCCGCGGGGCCTTCTCACGCTCACAGCCTCTCTGCCTACACAGCCTCTCGGCGCTGGCTCCGACTTCCTCGTGGTGTGCTGCCTTTGGTAAACCTCACAAACCTAATGATCACGTCTGAATTTCCCCTTCGACACTTCCCTCCAACCTCCTCTTTCAATCCTGCAGCCAACTCACAGCAGCCCGACTGCCTGCTGAAGCCAACAGCTCATACTCACAGGGCTCTGTACAAGCAGCAAAGGGCCCCCCTGAGCTCCAGTTCACTATTTCAGGTGAGCCCTACGATGGAAGGGCCACAGCCGGGTCGAGAGGTTAGAAACTGAGCTCAGGAAAGGCACCTGTGTTATTCTTACATGCATCAGAATTTAAAGCACTTGTACATCACACGTACAGATGAGCTAATCTATGAGATACGTAAAAATAATAGCAAGCAATTGGGCCAGAATTTCTTTTAAAACTACACAATTAAAAATCATCAGTGAGCAGTGGGAATATCATGTACCTATTACTCCTTTCTCCCTAGATGGAGAGAGCACATTTCCCACCAGCTCTCATCTACTATAACAACCATTCCCAGTAAATGCATCATTCAAAGCCCTGCCTTAAATAACATTCCCAGAAAGCCCTCCTTGTCTTAGACGCATCCCCGACTCTCAGCTGTCAGTTTCCTCTGACTTGGTAGCCCACTGTACAACTTTTTTTTTTTTTTTTTTTAATATCTTTATTGATTTCACAGAGAGGAAAGGAGAGGGAGAGAGAGAGAGAGAGAGAAACATCAATGATGAGAGAGTCATTGTTTGAGCCCACCACCTGGGCATGTGCCCTGACCGGGAATCGAACCCCCATCACCTGGATCCCAGGTCGACGCTCAACCGCTGAGCCACGCCTGGCCGGGCTGTACAACTTCTTTATATCTTTCATCACAGTTGTAATTAACATCTGCCACCTCGACTTGAGTATAAACTCAGTGAAAGCCAGCATCACACCTATTCTGTGTAGAATGCTTAGCACAGTACTAGGTACACAGCTGATGACCACTAAACATTTGTTGAATGAATAAATGAGAATCACAGTATCTTGTTAATTTATATCATACCTATTGTAAGAATCTATAATTATTATAGTTTGTTCATTTGTGCATTACTGATCTCCCTCATGAAAATATGGACTTCACAAGAATAGGGGCTTTATCCCTTACCCTTTGTATTTCTAACATCTGAAACAATGTGGGGCATATAGGTGCTCAATGCAAATTTGATAGATAAATGTGGGTCGCAGAATATGCTATTGTTGGCTGGCTGAATGGAACCTTAAAACAGTCATTACCTCCATTCTCCAACCTCCATGATTGAATATTGTGAGCACTCCCAATTGCTCTCTATTTATTTCAATAACCATGTGCTATTTGATGTACCAACATATTATCTATATTATAAACATATAAAGATGAAAATCAGGAAGTGATCAAATAAATGCTAGATATATAATGTTTTTAGGGACACCCTACTTTTGGAGATCCATTTTTCTGGATGACAGTGAGTCGCCCAGAATTAAACCACAATCAGAGACATAGCTGCCAAACTAATCCTTTTCAATGGTTTTTAACCAAAAGCCTGTTTTGAGACAAAATTCCCTTTAATCAAGGTTCTAGAGCACATGAGAGGAAGGCAAAGAAACATGATTTGCAAATAATTGAAAAGTGGTTTTATTCAAAAGTTTTTTTCCTTTTAGTTTTAAGGTTGAAGTTACTGGTTAGGGAGAGAATCAAGTGTCCATAGATCATGGGTAATGTCTACCCCAAAAGTGAGAAGTTCAAAGTACTAAAAATTCAGGTAAAAGTTAAGGATGAGGGATTTTGACTTGGCAGTGGAGTGGTGGAAAATTTATGCAGACAAGTTTTCCTCTCAATCCATGACCCACAGAGGCAGGATGAAATAGCCCTTAATCTTCTCTGGCAACTTAAAAGACATTCAACCTGGACTAGGTTCTGATTGTCACTATTATGGCAGTTTACAAAGAAATTGATGGTGTGGGAAACTGCTTGCAAATATTTTTCCTGAATTTCTTTTCAAAATATAATGGGCTAGCTCAGGCTGGGAAAAATATATGTCAGAGGGGAATATATGTAAAAGCATAATGGATTCTCCCTCCAGTTATTTCAAATGCTTTTTCCTGACCCATTGCATTAACTTTTAAATGAAAATCTAAATACAGATTTAATCATACTGTGGTATTAGGACCACTAAGGGGTTTCTATTTGAAAACCCGTCTCCTTAAATACACGTATCAGCATGATGCCGGTTGTTTCTGGTATTATTCTAAGCTGAAAAGCCCTAAGCCCTGCTCCAGTGTTTTACAGAGTCCCCAAGATCTGTGTGACATGCTGCAAGGCAGCAGCTTTGGCCATTTAATGCTTCGTTGGAATACCCCAAATCTCATTTTTATTCAGAAATAAAAAATGAGCATGCTGTTTTACTTTTTAGTCATTAGTTTGGCCCTGAGTGTTACATTTATTAAATTTACTGACTTGTGATTCTTATTTGCAAAGCTTCTAGAGCAGTTTTGGCATAAGGCGCCACAGAAAATCCTTACTACAGGGTTGATTTTTTTTTTTTTTTGGCAGGGTGGGGTGGGGGTGGGGACTGACAGGTTTCAAATTACTTTTTCTCGGCATATAAAAGTTGTTTATGCTTCATGTAGAGGTAAATACAGAAAAAGTATAAGGAGGAGGAAAAATATCATCTATCATGCTATCAGTTGGTCATAATAATTACTTAATTTGGAGCATTTCTTCCCCTAATATAGTGAACTATATCATATGTAAGAAATTACAGTTAAACTTAAGCTGTTAGTTAATACAGCTCTGTATCCTGTTTTCTCCCAATTTCACCCTGTACCTCGAGCATTAAAAATTATTTGCAGACATTTACAATGGACATAAAGGTTCCATAGTATGCATTCTAATTAACCTTTCTCTTATTGTTGGACATATAGGTATTTACTGAAATTTTGATAGTACAGTAAATAAATAAATTGGTGATAAATACCTGCCCATACACTCTAAACCTTTGCTCACCATTTCAGATAATTCCCTTAGGAAAGCTTCTTAGAAATACAACTATTGAAAATATTAATGCTGTGAATAGCTTACATTTACTGAGTTTTAAGTGTTAAGTTCTGTCCTAAGCACTTTACATATGTGAGCAAATTCAATATTAGTTCAATATTACAGATGAGAAAACTGGGGCACAGAGAGCTGAAGTACTCTTTTCAAGGCCATCGATAGCATCAGCAGCCTGTTAAAAATGCAGTGTCTCAGGCCCTTCCTGAGCCCTCCAAGCTGGAAGCTGACTGAATCGTTCACAAGATCCCCTGGCGATTCGTTTGCACATTAAAGTTTGAGGAGCTAACAATCCAATTCTGTAACCTTGAGAGATCTTTGCTACTTTAATGGAAAATCTTCACATAAAACTGCTAGCATTTCCAGGAAATGAAAAAAAGTCCTTAATTAAAGCTTATATTAGGCTGTATGAACCATTTGAAATTGATGTTATATTAGATTTTTTAAAAAGTCAAACACTGGCAACTTATTGTGATTCAACTTCAGTAGGTAGAGGGGTGACAATAATAAAACTTATGGGTATCTGCAGTCTGTAGATTGGACCTGAAGAATAAGATGGGGTCCCTTCCTCCAAAGAGTACACAGGTTAGTCAGGAGGAATAAATCCCCAATAAAGAATAATCAGACAATTCATTATGAAGTGCTAAGTGCTGCCCACAAGCATTCTGAGGGCTCAGGAGGAAGTTAGGTGATGTTCTGGAAGATAACTGCCATGAAAGAAAACAATGATTTGTTTCTATTGATGGCAAGAAAAGATGGGCTTGCAAGCCTCAGCAGAATTATTAAAAACGGGTGGCGCTGTGAGCTGCTCGGAGTCTGATTAAACAAACAGATTAAGAATATAAGGTGTTCCACAAAGTGTGGCAGATGTGAATTACTACTTGAACTGCGAAAGCAAGGTGACAGTGTGTCCTTGATGGTGACAGCAGGTAAAGAAAGTTACAGGTCTTCCCACTTAGGGTGCACTATTCTCATGACCCCCACTTGGCCTTTTTTTTAAGTTAATGGATATTTTTAGGTTGGGTAAAATGAACTGGCCTCCCATTGTGCTACAAAAATCAACAGAAGAATCTTAGGAGTAATGAATCCTTAAAGATACACTATGTTTACCACAGCTGTGCTTAATAACTTGTAAATAAATTATACAGTATGTGTAAGAGTACAAAACCTTTGTTAAATATTTGCCCTGAAATTTTTCATTCTTTTCAGCATTTGCGATTTGCTGTTAGAGTGAGATTGGGTCAGCGTGATGATTTTGCATCTTCCCACATGCTGGTTTGGAATGCCGCATTCTGGGGGAGGTGGTGGAATTGACAATAATCCCACTTTACCATTTCATCTTTTTCTTACTAAGATCTCTTTCTGAGAAGGAACTAACCTGCCGACAGTTGGGCTCATGGTGAGCTGCTATTCATCTGGTAGTTAAATGCTCTCTATATAAATTGCATTAAAGAAAAAAACCGCAAATGCTTTTTCACATGCAAAAAGGAGGGCACCGGTGGCAAGTCTTTTGGCTTGTCATACGTCGTTTTCTTGAGAAACTATGCATTAGTGTCACAACTGGAGAATGACTCTCCAACCTTGGGACCTTCCTGTTGCTATTTTCCAGCTGGTTCTCATCTGCCCTCACTTCTTCCACAGCTCCTTCAGTCAAGGCTTTCTGAGACTGAGCCTTTCTCACAGGGACCAGTGATTCACATAACTTCTACCTGGATATTTACAGATTTTCTACAGTTTGCTGCCATGGGAAGGCAGCAATCACGAAAGCCTGATTGCTGCTCCAATCACGAAAGCCTGTAAGTCTGAGGACACTTTCAACCACATAGCGCCCGATTTGATCAATCCTATCTGTACGAATTTTTATCATTAGCTTATTTGAAAGGAAACTGTCTATACTGTCCAGAGCTATTCTGTTTCTGTGGCACCTGGAATGTATATGGAGATCTGAGTAGGGGGGCCGAGTATAGAAATTGCAAACAAACGTATGTTCTTACTGCCTCAAGACATCTAATGAGTTAGAAAAAGATGAGCCAAATAGAAGAACATGGACAGCCAAGTTCTGAGAGACCAAATGGAAGGCCTTTGGTTTGTAAAAATTAGTCAAAGATTAGAGAAGGTGATAAACTCAACGTGAACTGATGGCAAAGGAGCGACTGACAATATCAGATGAGTTCATATGTATTCCTTAGGGGATAAACAATGACAAAAGGCAAGGTCACTTCTCTATATTTGGTAAAAGGCAATGGTCAATAAACATGTTGACCAGCTGGAGTGCATTCTGCTCTAGACAAGAAACCGGGGCTTAGGTTTAGGCTTAGGCTCAGAAATCTCCCCAACACAGAATGCTGTTCAAAGAAATTTTAGGGGTCTGTGTGAGTAACATATCTGGAACCAAATGTGGGTAATCACGTGAGTGGGACCCGAAACACACGGAGCAGGGGGAAAATGACATGGGAGTGGGGAGTATCACACTTAGGCGCATACCGGTGACAGCTCTCGGGGTCCCCACATTCTTCCTGCAGCCGTAAGGGGTGAAAGGTTCTATTTCTCACCACTTGCCATTGATGAAATCTAGTCCAGCAAACTGCCTGCAAATGTTGTCACTTTGATTCCTAATTTATCAGTTTCCTTACTTGCCTACTTTCTTCCCTTCTTACCTCTCTTCTTCCCTCCTTTCCATCCATCTAACTTTTACTAAATATGTCAAACACTCCTGGGGGACTGTGAGCGTGCAGATAAAAATAAAATACAGCACCTTTCTCTCAACTTGCTACAACTGAAAAGGAGAGAGAGGATATGCACAAACCACCACAACACCCAGAGGTACGTGGCGATTGCTGTGAACAATGGACAGAACGCTGTAGGGCCTCAGAGGAGGGAGCCATCACAGCCCATTGTGGCATCAGGGAGGAGTGGACAGATGTGGAGGAGAGAGGGCTTCCCCGGAAATGTGCCACCTAGACAAAGGCACAGAGCAAGAGATGGAGGTCATTTTGAATCGATTCACAGAGTAAAGAGAAAATACACAGAGGGCTATCTGCAGGGGAGCAGCTGGAACAAAGGGTGAGTAACTGCTCCCCTCAGCCCCTCAGCCTCCATGTCACCTGGGTACTTGTCCTCCACAGTGGTTCTCAAATGTTAGCTTCCATCTCGAAAAGGGCTCCTTAAAGCCCAGATAGCAGAGCCAAGCCCCAGGGTTCCTGATGGGGGGAGGGAGGGTGTGACCTGAGAATGTGCATTTCTAACAAGTTCCCAGAGGACACTGATGCTGCTGGTCTGAGAACCACTGTCCAGGGACACGACTAGGCTCTCACCACCTGCTGGTTCCCACACCTGCCAATTTCTACCCTCAGATATTCACATGGCTCCTAGTCTCTATTTATTTCTCTTATCTCTTCTGACATTCTTTATCGGCTTTCTATGCTTTATCTATCTTCATAACCCCTATCAGAACTTAACACTAGGCTTTATTAATTTCCTGTTGTCCCATTAAAATACAAATCTTATGAAAGACTGTTTTATTCACTGGTGCCTAAAGCAGTGCTACATTCCTATCACCTAATCCCTGT
Source organism: Miniopterus natalensis (assembly GCF_054644295.1). Lineage (NCBI taxonomy): Eukaryota > Metazoa > Chordata > Mammalia > Chiroptera > Miniopteridae > Miniopterus > Miniopterus natalensis. The sequence goes on from NC_142096.1 coordinate 24,812,152, forward strand.
CCCATCCTAGGCCGTCAGATGGTGTTGGGCACATGGCAGGCACTCAATAGTGTAGACTGAATGAATGAGATATTGTCTTGGAAAGAAAAGTCAGGATAAGGGACCTGTATAGTTTGAAACAGGATGGAAGCCAAGATAACTCAGGTCAGATGCTGCACTGCCCCCGTCTTATCAGTAAAGATGCATTTTTTTGCTCTTATTAGTAACACACTTGGAGTTGGAAGGGAAGGTTAGGCAGACTGAGGGCTTGAAGTAATTGGAGAGTTTTTAGAAGTGCTATTGTGGACAGCAAACTACCATAACAAACTAGGCTTCTAGAAAAAAAGGAGAAAAGAAACCCTCGTTTTAGGCAGAGGAAAGAAGGCAGACTATATTTACTTCTCTAGGAAACACCAAAGTGGTTTTCCTACCAGATATTATATTAAGATGATTTTGTACTCCCCCCTTGCAATCATTTCCCTTTGCTTCCACACAGAGATACGAAAACTTAGAGAGCACCGGACTCCCCCATATGTGTCCCCCTTTTCTGCTCTGCAGGGCAAGGGCTGAGAATCTTTTTCAGCAGCAAGTTTTTAACTACTCAGAACAGCTCACTACACAGGCTTGTCCCAAATGTCCCTAACCTTCCCCATGTGTACCAATTTTGATGCCACATACATTGCCCTCATATCATCACACACAATATATACATTCCACGGAAACATGATTGCGAAGCTACAGTCGGATCCCAACCATATCTTACTACAAGTCTTATGTCCTCATTACATTCACACAAAAAATCATAAAAGGAACCAAGTAAACATTTAGGCAACTCAGGCATCAATCTGTTAAGAGGACCATCTGAAAGGCGGATGGGAGAGATGAAAACATGGTCCATGAGGTCACATGTACAGACAAGGTTACAGACTCTAAGCGCCAGAGGGACCAGGATGCTGATGCGGTGATGAAGCGTGTGACCACACGGGAGCTTCATCTTTAGCAGTCAGTAACCTCAGACTAAAATGCTATAAAAGTGCAAAGAAAACAAAGGTGGAAAGGAATAGGAAGAGCGTGTGCTGACTTAGTATACTTGCACTGTCATTTGTGGATGTTTTCCAACTGTTTAGATCATTGGATTAAAACACAAGGCCTCAGGAGCCAGAGACTCTACCTCTCTCTACTTTGAAGATTCCTAGCCCTGCTTGGGAATAAGGAATGACGGCCAAGACGTCACCCCTGGTACTCCTGGAACTTGGCTGGGGGGCTGGGATGGGTGGAAGGATGGAGGAGGAACCGGTACCTCCACTTCCCAGGTAACTGACAGGAGGAGGGAGAGGGGCGGCCCATTTATTTGGCTAAGAGACACAGACATTTTCATAGATCTTTTACTTAATTAATTCCCCAGGAGGACAGAAGGTGATGGAAAGGGAATCAATTTTGTAACAGGATGTGTCTACGTGAGAGCCTTTCTAACTAACATTAGACGTAATAATTTACTGAGCGTAATACCTTCTATTATACTCCGGTTTATGAAGAACTCTGTCACTTCAGTCAAGGCTAGAGAAATACAAGTTAGTGGCAGCCTTTCCCTTATCTTCTTTCCTCCCCTGCTGTCATTTCTGTGCTTTCATATCATTTGAGCTCTAACACAGATCATCAGAGCTAAGGGTGTATTCTTTCCGCTTTCAGTGCCAGCTTGGCTTCTCTATCAGTCAGGGTCTCAGCAGACACAGGATTCTGCTCAGACGATGCAGCTAAAGAGACTTTAATAAAAGAGCTCTCTACAGAGATGTGGGCAAAGTGAGGAACCGGGCAAGGGATGCTGAGGCACCCAGAGATTAGGGATTCCTGGGCCTAAGGGGACAGAAGGAGGAAACTATCTCCTAGGAGGCAGGGAGAGCCGACCCTTGGCAGCTTGTCCAGCAGGAGCCCTTACTGCGGAGGCTGGCAGCTACCATCCGAGCTGTCACTGCTGCCAGGAGGGAGGGATGGGGGAAAGGACTCCGGCCTTTCTCTCCTCCTGCTGCTCATTCAACTGCCAGGGATGGAAGCCACAGAGACACCTCTGGCAGGCACAGAAAAGCAGAGAATGGATGGTGGGGATTTCTGACATCCATCTTGCTTGACTTGCTTTTGGGCTTCCTAAGGGCCTTTTTAAAGATATTTCCTCACACTTTTGCAGAACTCTACTAGGCTGAATGTTGAGGACCCATTGTGGCATGTTCCAGGCAACATGTAACATGAGGAAACATGGAATGATCCTCAAAAAGTTCATGGAGCTGGGTTCATGGTTCCAACACAGACTCATCTCTGCCATCAGCTGGACCCTCACTAGTGTCTGGTGATCCCTCTGAAGCCTCCAAGCCATTTTCTTCAGGAACATTTTAAAACGAAATCACCTCTCTTTTATCAGGCCCCCTATTCACTATCTCTTCATGGGACCAGTACCTCTCTTCCTACTCTACAGAGAAAAGAGGGGCCAACTAGCTTTCTGCCTCTCTAGAGACCTAACTTTATCAGTTCACCCCTCTCTCCTCTTTATCTACAGTCTCTCCCTCTCTTCTTTTTCCTACCACTTCCCAAGTATAGACAAGACATGGCCATATTTAAAAGAGTAAAAGCCAAATAACAAAACCCGTCTTCAACTCAATATTGACTCTCCACCTGAATCAACACCCTCCCTTCATTAATTTATTGAACTTATGGTCCACACTCCCTGCTAATTTCCTTATAGCCCAGTCATTCCTCAACTTACCATGCTCTGGTTTTTACTCATCACACCAACAAAGCACCTTTGATAATACAAAATTGATTTAATGGCCAAACCAACAGATACTACTTTACAGTACTTGACACCTTCCTTCTTGGATCTCTTATTTTCCAGGGTTTCTGACAATTCATGGTTGTTTTACTCTCTCCCTAGGCCTTTATGCTGGTTTCCTCTCTGGCTTTTTCTCTGTTCTTTCAGGTTGAGGCTCTCTACTCTTTTCATGTAATGAGTGCTCCCTAGGTGCTCTATCCTACGTCCAAGGTTTTGAGAAATTCTGTTTACACATCAGTACTGGAATCTATTTCTAGCCTAGATCTCTCTCTTGAGTTCAGACCCATCTATTCATTTTATAGGCACCTCAAACTATACATATTCAAAAAAGTACCTAACTTCTCTGCAAAGAGCTCAGTCCCATTATTCAATGCTAAGAATCACTTTACACAATTTCTCCTTTCCTCTCCTCTTTGATTACCTAATTGTAAAAATTCTACCTCCTAAATATTTCTTTAATTGGTTACCTCATTTCTCTTCAATTGTTACTGCTACAAGGTAGGCTCTAATGCATACTACCATAGTCACCATGACACCCCAGTCTTCTTGCCTTAAATCTTCTGCCCTCAAATCTTTCCTTTTCAATGATGGCAAAGGGAACTTTCTTTTTTTAAAAAATCCCAAAAACCAACAACATACTTATTTTAAGTCCCTGTTTAAAATTCATCATTAGCACTCTGTCACCCTTGGGAGAAGTCAGAACCTCCTGGGATATATGCATGAAGCCTTACCTCACCTCTAGTTACTCCCATCAAGAGAAAACCCCTTTGTTTTAGCCATACTTAATTGCTCCAGTCTTCTAGACTTCACCAGGCTCTCTCACCTGTGTTTCTTTGTACATGCAATATATTGCCTGTGTCTGGAAAGACTTAATCTAAATTCTACTTGTTTTTTTTTATTACTGAGATCAGGGCCACGTCCTTTGAGTATGAATCGTTTAAAAGAAAAATGCAAAATAGCTTGGCTATTAAAGAATCCATCTCAAAAACCTGTTTGTCTTTTAAGACTCATCTCACATGCAAGAAGCCTTCTTTGGTCTTCTCTCCACCCTTCCAACTGGATTAAGTGACCCTCTCCTGCACTCACCCAGCACCAAGAGTTTTCCCTGTGGGCACAGTGATCCAAGAGTTGGAATTGTTTGTTTATTTGCCCGAGTTGCTCATTACGACTGTGCACATGGACTGCTCTTTTATCTCAGTAGTCCCAGACTTGCAGAGGGCCAGATACCCTACAAATATTTATAGAAATGAAATTAAATCTTCCCTCATTAAACACTTCTCAGTCTTGCCAAATCACTTTACTTCAACCCCAAAACTCTAGGGAATAGGAGAGAGTTAGATGACTTTTGGATTTACCAAACACACTTTGGTCAACTGGAAAGAACGCTGTGCACTCGAGTGACCTGGGTTTTAGTCCTAACTCCATCACCAGCTCTGCAAATTCCTTTACCTTTTCGGAGTTCTTCCTCTACTAAATAAAGGGGTTGGGCTGTGATTTTTCTTTATGCCCCCTCCAGTTCTGACACTATGACTTAAAGGGACCATTTGCAGAATAAAAGTGTGCACTTTAGCTTGAAGTGAAAAAATCTAAAAGCCTATTTGGATGGATCGTTTCTTCGGGAGAACCATCTGGAGGGGAGGAGAGGCTGGTAATCATTAAATAATCAGAATGGCCACAGAGAGAGAGAGAGAGAGAGAGAGAGAGAGAGAGAGAGAGAGAGAGAGAGAGAGAGAGAGAGAGAGAGAAAATGCTAGTGATTTCTCAATATGTTTTCCCAGATCTGGCCCCTTGGACTAAAGACCATTATTTCATTGCCTCCCTTGCAGCTAAGGCCATCTACCCGATTCTGGCCAGTAGGAAGTGATGTTTGAACCTCTGGATTGTGCTCTGAAAGAAGAGTGACCATGCCTTCCTTCTTGAGCCACCTTTGGGAGTTGAGTGCCGAGTATGGCAGAGGTAAGGGCAGAGGGAGCCTGGTTCTCCAGCACTACCCTCTATGCCTGCTCTGTATTTTTACATGAGAGAGAAATAAATTTGCTGTTTAAGCCATTGAGTTTTACGTTTCTTTGTTATAGCAAAAAGACAAAGAAAAACAAAAGAAATACTGCTACAGTACTCATAATGACATAGTAAAACATTTTTTAAATTTTAGTGTGTCTTTTCAAAGTGCAGAGAGAAAAAGAACAAAGATGGTAATTTCATTGAAGAGAACCAGTTACTAGAAGTTTGCGTCAATAAAATAATTAATTTTTTAAAGGAAATTTACTATATTTTCTAGAAAGAGATCCTAAAGCTTTGTATTCTGTATTCTACTTTATCATAAAGAAGCTAACACCCAGAGGCAGGTTGGGAAGGCATTTATTGGGCAAAGCAAATTCTAATTCTCTAAACCAGTTGTCTACTGATTGATCATAATGAAGACTCTAAAACAAGTCCCCAAAAGGGTTTTATTCTCTGTTCAGTAATTCCATTTACAGAGACACAAAAACATGTAATGCTTTTGTAGCTTGTACAATATGAGCTGTGAAGTTATGAAACATTAACATCCTTCATTGCTTTTCAAGGGTGGAAATCATTATGTTAATGGTATTACCCAGAAAGTATCCTGGCGCCATAAAATAAAGACTCCATTATCAGATTGGGCTCCAAGGAGAAAGTGGCCCAGAAGCATTTGAAACCCTCCTCCTTCCGCTAGCTCAGTGGCAGAGGGATGCTGATCTCTAGGGAGCACAGTCTGTGGCGACTTCAGGTCAGAGGAGGAGAGCTGCAGCATGTCTGATGGGCAAAGCAGGAGGTCCCAACACAGAACATACCACAGGGAAGGAAGCTTTTGTATAATCAGCCAATAAATAATAAGTAATTAGGGGTTGCACTTTGAGCTAGTGCATAAAGAAAACTAAAAATATTCTACCATTAATAAGGGCCAAGAGCTAAAAGGAACTTCTAGAAGGTATTGGAGAATAATCCCATTAACTATAAACGAACTTGTAGGGGAAAGGTTCAGTAGCAACCCGAGAACCCCCCATACATCCTTCATGATCCCTAATGCCCCAAATCTGTATCTCACACATTTCAACCTATTTTCATAATTGAGATGGCTTGTTCTCACTTGAGGTCCTTATTATGAATGGGGCCGGCCTACTTTGTTTCTTAAAGATGAGCACTGCTGAAGCTAGTTCTCTGACCTGACTTCCCAGGGCTTTCGGGACTGAGGAAGAGGGAAACAGAGGCAGAAGAATTAGAGTCTGATTATAGAGGTCTTGAAAGCCAGGCAGAGGATTCTGGATTTAATGAAGTAGGCAATAGGGAACCAAGTAGATATAACACAACAAAGATTTTGTTTTAATAAGATCATCAGTATGATAAATGACTAGACAAAGGTAGATCAGTTAAGAAAAAATTACCGTAATCTAGGCTGAGATAAAGAAGTCCTGAACATGGCTGGTGGCTATTACAAGGGAGAGGAGAGAACAGGTCACTTTTTATAAGAATGGAAGGAAGCAGAGATAAACTTGTTCTTTAGCAATGAAATAAGGGAGTAGCTGAGCACTTGAAATAAAGCTCATCAAAATAACAAAGGCAATAAAGAATAAAAAGCTTGAACCCACAAAATGAAGGGTCCTGCCCATATGAAGACCCTTCTCAGACTGAAAGGAGACACTGCCAATTACTATACCAGGACAGCAGGTGCAAACTGGAACAGTCTTGGGAAAATGACAATTTATGGCCATCCTACCTGAAAAGAGCTTTAACTATCGACACAGAAGATAATTCCCAGATTCATACAACCAGCCCTAGGTTTCTAAAAGTTCAGAGCATTAAAAGTCGCCATTGTAGGATAAAAAAATGAAAGCTGCTACTGAGAGAGGGTCTAGCCGGAGAGGTGGGATGGAAACACGTGATGTCCCTGAGGTTGACCCTGATCTATTGTCACTGTATTTCTCACAGTCCTTTTCTCTTCAACATGTCACATCCCAGCTTGGGGCCTCTTTGCCTACAGGATTTTGAGAACCAAACACTTAAAAAAATTTATTTCCTTCAAGTCTAATTTCTGAATATTTATATTCGTTTCCATGAGTGACAAGGTAACTTGGACACTATAAGCTATAGCATGGACACTGACTAATCAGAACGCACCAGCTGGCTAGTGGCTGTAACCAGCCTTCACACACCTATGGTCATGGGAAAAAGCCCGACTCATTGGAGCTGCTCCCCTGAGAAGGGGAAAAAATTCCTCAGAGACATGAAAGGGGTCTTCATGAATGCAGAACTGGTGTGGAAGGAGGGGACAGGAAGCCTCTCAGGCAGATCCATTACCAATAGTTTCAAGACCCCAGAAGCAGTTCTGGTGGCAGGAAGGCAGTTCTCTCTTCACCTCTATCTGAGATAAAGCAGGGCTGGGTGACAATAGATGAGGCCCTGGAAGGATTTCTACCCCTCCCTCTTGGTTCATGGAGCTCTCTTATCAATTTCATGGTAGTCTGTCATTCTTACAGCATTTACACATTGTATATTAATGTTAGGTGTGGGGCTATTTCCTGTAAGCTCTCGGAGGACATTGGCTCTGCTGGTCAACATTCGTGGCACAGAGCAGGCATTCGAATAATATTTGTTCGATGAATGAAGGCACACATCCACAGCCACTTTCTGTGCTACTGTGTGTGTGTATGATAATCTAAAGTTCCTTCATTTTCCATTTTTCCATCCCTGTGGTCTCTGCCTGCTTTTCTAGTAATGATTACCATCAGTGACTTGTCATCACCCTAGAGAAGGTGACCAAGATTAAGCTTCCAATTTTATCTACATAATCTACTCCTTTATTATCTTAAAAGGATCAATTTCACAAATAAAATTATTCAGTTTTTTTGTTTTTTTTTTTAAAGCAATTGTTTTCTATACTTGAGTGGGTGGTAGAGTGAGAAGTACTAGTTTGTGGAGTCAGGTGGAGCTGGGTCAGGTAACGCTGAGCTTGGGTTGCCCTGTCTGCACCTCATTTCACTTATCTGTACAATGGGAATACCAAACACTGAGTAAGCGCCCAGCTGGGCGTGGCTCAGCGGTTGAGCATCGACCTAAGATCCAGGAGATCTTAGTTCAACTCCCAGTCAGTGCACATGCCTGGGTTGCAGACTCAATCCCCAGTGTGGGGGGGGGGCATACAGGAGGCAGCCGATCAATGACTCTCTCATCATTGATGTTTCTATCTCTCTCTCCCTTCCTCTCTGAAATCAAAGATATATTTAAAAAGAAAACACAACTGCATAAGGTTGAGAAAATATTTTTATGAATGTTTATATTAAGTATTAATAAGGATTAGCTTTTTTACCACCCTGTTAAGTCTTAGAAAATGCCAAGAGCCATGCACTACCCTTTCTCACAAGACCTTGGTGAAGAAGGTTCTAATATTATCTCCATTGTCCTAGAGGCTCAGAGAGGTTAAGGAACTTGCCCAAGGTAACAGTGCTACCAAGTGTGGGAAAGCAGAAATTGAAAACTAAGCAGTTGAACTTCAGGACCTATACACATTGTCACATTGACTCACATGAAAAAAGTACAGAGTAAGTAGTTCTCAAAAAACCCTAGCCACTGTAAGTCCACAGCACTGGCAGAATTTATTGCTTTGTTGTCTTAGATCTGTCTTTTATACCACCAGTAAAAGAAAAAATCTACCCTAATTTCCCCTGATTTGGAAGATCTTCAGGTTTTTGCCCTTAGCATCCCAGTGTAATAAATAACCAGGTCTGCTTCCAGGAACACGAGGAAGTGAGGGAAAAGGAGAGAACAGTGATGTCTGCCTGTGTCCACTCACTGACTGACGTCTTTTTAACTGGAAAATGACTTGCATGGCAGCCCTCAAAGTCCTCTGACAGTAGGGTATCGATACATATTACTTGAAGTCAAGTTATTTTCCACATTTAGTTTAACTCTTTTTCTAAGTATTTTACACTTGATCTTAGCCAAAAGGCCGAGCAATTTTTCTCTGTATTTTAAATCTCCCTTATAAATGTGTGATTTCATACAGCTATCCAAAAAGACATTAGCTCTTATCAGATTTTCCTTGTACTTTCTCTGCAACTTTTTTCCCCCTGAGACCCTTAAATTTGCCATTTACTACTAACCATCTATCACAGAGTTGACACTATACAATTGTTACTAGTTTACGTAGAAAGAGGACTGACTGGTCTGCCCTCAGTGTTCTATGTTTTATTCATGTGCAGAGGCCTGCAAATGATAATCCCATATTGTTAGAGTCAACCAAGACCTGCAAAAATATTTTTATAAGAATGCAAGAAGAAGGGCTGCTCCATAATTATTAGCAACAAAACCAGAACAAATTATATAAGGAATAAAAATGAAGTGGTTTAGAATTACAACTTTGGATGGGCAACACAAATAATGCTAAATATTATCCCACTATGTCAGCCCCTCAGGTTCTCCCTTCCCTGGAGAGCTAGGCTTCCAGAGAGCAGTTCCTGAGTAAACAAAGCCAAAATCTCCCAACCCTACGTAGCGTTTGCCTTTGGTGATGAGACAATAACAGGTAAGTAATGCAGTTAAGTAAAATCCCCACCCTTTAGATGGGGAATGTGCTCTGTAACCTTTTTTGTCTAAAGGAAGTTCTAGGCTTCTACTGTGAGGGACAGGTAAGGCTGCCTTCTTCACTTTCTCATTTTTGCAGTTTTCATCCAGCTTTCAGACGCCTGGTAATTTATACATTTGGGGTTAACTTATTATGTAGCAGCCAAAGAGAAAATAGCAATTATTACTTTCATTGCAGAATAGAAAAGGTAGTGCAACTTCCTCCAGAGAGTTCCAGTTGCTGCACATTCTGGAAGGGCACCAGCATTGGCCTCATTTCCTCGGAGAGTGCGCACACCTGCGCAGCTGAAGCAGGCCTGGTACCTTGTCATGGAGTGCCACACACTGAAATAGTTATGGAGAGGGCCATAGAGAGGGCCACAGCTGAGCAGAGGAGTGAGGTCCTCTGTCACACGGCACATCTAACCCTGTGATGTATGTTTATCACATGGCCTGAGTCAGCTAGGGCAGTGAGAGTAAATTCCTCCCCAACCTCAGCCTGTACCATCAACCATTAAACACGGGCCTCTTTCCCCAGGTCTCCAAGGGTGGTGACAAATGACAGGATGTAGAGCCTGGACTCTGTGTGTCTAGGAGGCCAAAAAGCAGCCCTCAGATGTTCACTCCTTTCTGTTTCTCGTGGGAACAGTGGGGTGGAAAAATTGGGGACTGCATGACCATAGATAGTCCCCATCTTAACCAACACCCCCACCCCCAGCCTGTATCCCCTAAAACTGAGGACATGTTCTGAAAATGTCCCCTGTAAGCACTGTGCTCACAGGGACTCTAAAGGCAGAGCCTGGATTCTTCAGGAGCAGGTAAACACAGTTCTAATTCCAGGGTCACACTTAGAAATTCTCTTTACACTATTCCTAGAAAGAGCAACCCCACTTTAGGACACTGGGCACTCCCTGGTCATAACCCAGGTCTACATGAAAGCTTCCCTCAGCTGGTAATTATCGAGCAATAGTAGACCATTTAAAAAAGATTTAAGACACCGGTTTCCCTCCTCTGCAGAAAAGACTTAAACTAGAGGAGTTATTTAAGGTTTTTCCAGCTCTAAAATGCAGCAATGCCATAATTTCCAGATTCAAAGCATGACCCCCTGCAAATTCGAGCAAAGCACACGCTGTATACATATCTTCCAGGGCGAGCCTTTGGGATAACAGGACGTGCACAGCCACACACCACCCCACGTGCCCCGTGCCGCCTCATGAAAGGCATCTGGACACAAAGCACACTAACCTACTGGGGAAAATGAATTGTTTTCCCTTCTGTATTTCTCCCTTCAGAAAAACACCCATATTTTACAGTTGGCTACTTTTATTCTGCTTATTTCGAGTTGATTCATTTGCATCACTCAGATTTGAAAATCCTTCTAAAAACCACACTGTGGGCTAACAAGCATTAAAAATAAAAATCACAGTCAGTTCTTAAATTAATCACCGGTGACTTTCAACCCACTGCTCCTGCACACAATGCTACAGAGAAACTTTAGTTTTCAGGTCAGAATTCACGTGGTACAGCAGCATCCCTCCTGCCCAGCAGCCACCAAGGCAAATACTGCAAATACTGCCCGTAGCCACTGCAAAGACAGGGTCCCATTCAACGCGGGGCCGCAGGGGAGGGTGGCCACTACTGAAAGCATGGAAAGCTAGATTTGCACCCATCACATTCTCCCAGTGAGCTCAACCACCGAGCCGGGGGCTCCCGGGCATGTTATTTTAGGTGACCAGGAAGGGGTTCAGATTCCCACAGAGAGACCACCATACCCAAGCCAGCCCCCTCATCCAACTAAAAGCCCTGCAGGGCATAAAAGTTGCTGCACTCACCCAGCATAGCGGTTGTTGTAAAGGTGGCTGTGCCCTGGTTGCAGAATTTTCAAAAAGAGCAAGCAGAGAGGCAGAGAGGCAGCTGTCTGGCTCCTGGGCTTCCCGAGGAACTTCATAGCGTTGCAGTGAGGGAGCTGAAGTTAGTTCCAGCAGTCACCCGAGGCTGGAGGTGGCTCACAGCACCCCCTCCACACTCCACCCGCTCAGGGTCTCAGAGGGTGTGGGGGGGGAGGGTTGGGAGTGAGCAAAATGTGACACTTCTTTCCAGCCACAGAATAAAAAAAAAAAAGTTTAAGCAGCCGAGGAAGGGAAAGACTTGGTCTTGGGACAAGCAGCAGCAGCTTACACAGCCCAGCCCAGCCCCTGAGTCCGATCCTTAACCAGGCTCCCCTGGAGGGGGCTGGGCCTCCCCTGTGCTGACTCACGACAGGGGCTTGCTGGGTGCTGCTCCCTTTGGGTACTCCTCTCTGGTTTTTGTTTGTTGCTTTTAAATTTCAGGCTCCTAACATTTTTTGGCCAACCTTTCTCTTTCTATTACGTTCTACAGCAGACGGCCCTAACCTAATTGCAAATGATTTGTTTGAGGATGAGCTAAACATGTAGGCATAGACCATTCCAGGCTTAAGGTTTATGATCTACCACGACGAATCTCCACACGAATTCCACATCCTGAAAGGCACAGTGAAGAGCCTTGATGAGTATGGACTCTGGGGTGAGCTAGGGGCACCCGGGTATGAACAGCCAGCCTTGATCCCCATGGTTGTCTGTACCAAGAAGCGGCAGCTGCTCCCCCGGGCTTCAGGAAGCTCTTGTAGTCCTTCCACAGCATCAGGACCCAGACCTGCGGCTAGTTCTGAGGTTCTCTTGGGGAACAGGAGGCCTCCAAGTGCTTTATCACCTTCTCTGCACATTTGGAATCACTTAGGGAGCCAGACCATTTAAATCAGAATTCCCGGGGGGTGGGATCAGTCATTTAAAAAGCTCCTCAGGTGTTCCAATGTTCAGCCACCATGCTGGTCTTGAGTGGGCTTCTCAAACTTTAACATGCATGCAAATCACCTGGGGAGCTTGTTAAAATGCAGCTTCTGATGCAGTAGGTTGGGGCTGGGGCCTGAGATTCTGCATTTCTAACTCGCTTTTGGATGCTCCTCATGCTGCTGGTCCTTCAGCCAGACTTGAAATTAGAATAGCAAGGTTTTACTTTAGAATGAGGTCTAATTTTCCTTCTCTCTCTCTCAAAACTACAGGTGGAGGGAATCCTGGAGCAAACCACTTCCTTCTTGGTTTTCTAATGGTGGTAATGAAGAAGGCTTTTTGCATCCACGTGCTTGTACCCAAGTATACAGAGCACGTGTTTGGGGGCATGTGCTTTGCTCTAATAAATAAGAGCAGTGTTATCTAGGGTGCCTCCTGTTATCTTCCATGTCAAATCCTGGTCATATTATGAAAGAGAGTGTGAGCCAAATCTATCATGCTCACTCATGTACTTTTCAAATTTCTTGAAGAGTCCTGGTCAAGAACTCCTGTGCCCTCCAGTATTATAGCCAGAGCGCCTGTTTAGAAGAGAAACACCAAATCTCCCCCCATGTTCTCCACCTGGGGAGTTGAACTAAACTCATAGGAGGTTGGTCCTTAACAGAGCTGAAAAGATTTTCACTTGAAACGAATCTTTGAAGCTGTCTTCATCTACCCCTGGATTAGTTTAGTGGGTCTCTTCCTTGAGCCCCCCTCCCTAACACCTGCTATGCCCTTTACTGTAGGGAACTCAGTTCAAGTGTTTGTCTGGTTTCCTCTCAAGGCTGCCTTCTCCTTGAATGCAGAACTGTACCCCTTTCACGTTTCTATGCACTTCCTTCTATCCCCTAGAGGGAGCACCATGTTCAGTGAAGGACGATTGACAATGTTGAGTGAATGATGAACCTGGGAAGGGATTCATTCAACAAGCATGTACTCTGTGGCTTCTGTATCCAGAGAGAGGAAAAAACATCAGGGTGGCAGAGAGCTCTGTGGCTGCCTTTGAGGAGTGGAAGACCTCAGGTCTCCTGGTTTTGTTTCTTGTTGGTTTATGATGTTGTTTTCTTCTTCCTGACTTCACGGCCCAGTGCTTTGGTCTCTGTAAACTGTGAGGCTGCTCTGCAAGGCTCACAGTGATGCTTCCTGAGGCCTTTCTGATGAGGCCAAGAAAGCCTATGTAAAAGCCAGTGAACTGTTGAAATAAGAGGTTACTGTGTAAATAAAACACTTCATCTCTTTGCATTTCATTATGTCAGAACAATGTATAAATCTGTCATATTATATCACAACATTAAACTAGGAATGTTCAGTTTCTGACTGGGGATTAAGCTCATCCTCAAATCACTCTGAAAGACTGGATCCAGTGAGCATGTTCAGCAAAGCTCTCCAGACCCCAGGACCAAGATAATAATTCCCTGGACCATCAAATCTGTGAGAGACCCTGGTGACATCTTGTAACAGTCCTAAAAATTCACATCAAAGGGAGGTTCTCAAACAATAGAAGCCATTCCTAGCAATCTTTCTCTGCTTTTCTAAGGACCAGGTTATCTGATCAAACTTCTCTTGGAGTAGATAAGCTCCCATAAAATGAGTGATAAATTGAGTCCATTTAGCAAGTGGGAGGAGAAGAGAACAGTTTTACAGATGAATTCAATGATAAAAGTCCCATTTTTAAGTCACTGAGAGGGAGTGAATTATTAATCCAGTTAGAGATTTGCAGATGGAGAGATGAGAATTTCTATTTATTGGCTATGCTTTTGTCATATTTTAGGGAAAGGGTGAATTTTATTAAAAGAAATATTACCCTGCAGAGGAAAAAAGGAAATGACAATTGGGAAAGGAAAATGTCATCCTTGATTTGGGTCCATTTTGTTGTTGATTAGATAGTTTTTAATGCCCCTTCTAGATCTGAAATTCTGTGGTGTGGTGGGGGAAGATTTTACATTTCTTAAGTATATGAGTGAGGGCCATGTGGATTTATTTGGGTCAAGATATCTGGAGGAGAAGATAAACGGGTATGGTTGGTCTTTGCCATACTGGCAACCCTCCCATTGCAGTTGGTTTTGTGTTCATTCCTCATTGCCTTACTAACAGAGACCTATTGCCTGTCAGGCCTCTTTTATGGCTTTCTGCCATTGTTCCAACCTGTGAGGAAATAGCAAATATAAAGGTAGGCTCTTGCTTCACACGTCTTGGTTACTTTGTGAGGAATGTCCTAAAGCTTCTTTTAGCTACACATTGAAAAAGATTCCCTATGATTCCCCGCTTCAGCACCATCAGCTACCCCTGCTTGCCCCTACGTCTTTAATCTTTTCCTTGTCAACTATCCATATCTCTCCCATCCTTAAACTCAAACTAATGCTTTTTTCTTTCTTTTTTTTCAGGCTTCTCAAAAGCATACTCTTGAACTCTGACAATTCACTTTCCATCACTACCATCCTGATGAAACTTTCTCTTGAAGATCATGGGTGATCTCTAAGTGGAAAACCCTTTGTTCTCACCCCACTCTACAGTTGCCTAGTTTCTAAGGCTGTTTGCCATCCGTTCTTTGGGGTTGGGAACATTGCCTGCTCCTGTTTCTCCTGTTCCTCTCTTTCCTAGGGTTCTCTCTCTCTCTCTCTCTCTCGCTTGAAAAGTAGATGCTTTGTGGGGCCCTTTGTTTGGCCTTCTCCTGTTCTTGATGCACCATGGATGGAATGGGCTGGAACAGTTTCATGGAAGAGATTGACTTGAGCTTGGTCTGGAAGGGATGGAAGGATTTGGCTAGATAGAGATAGGAAGGCTGGATAGAGATGGCCATCATTGTCAAGGAAGCATTGTAAACAAACACAGAGAATGTGGTCACTGACTCAGTGCAGGTGGAGGGGCTGGGCAGATAAACACAAGGTTACACTGGCGATTCAATGAATTATGTGCAAATAAGTCACTGATGCTGTGATAGACAATTCAGGGGAGTGGGTCACATATGTAGGGTGTCCTGAGGAGGTGAACACTTAAACCAAATATGAGAAGGAGCCAGCTGCACTAAGAAAATGGTGGTGGTGGTGGTGTGGGTAGAGTGAGAAATGGGGATAAGACCATTGCAAGCACTGGGAGCAGCATATGCAAAGAAGTCCTATTCAGAATTTACTGTCCTTCCTATCCTCTATTCAGCCAAATCCTTTCATCCCTTCAGGACCCAGCTCAAGTCAGTTTCTTCCATGGAAATGTTCTAATCTATTCAGTCCACAGTGATCACCTTCTTGGAACAGACTGCATTCACTCATGTATACCCTTATGTTGTAGTTTGTGTTGACACTTAATTCAATATTACCATTTTTTTGTAGACTCCTTGAAAACAGTCACTCTATTGTGTTTATCTTTGTGTTTCACCGTGCCTGGGGAACAGTTGTGTCCACAGTTGACATCCCCTGACAAAGCTATTGGATTCCCTTTCAGCCAAGTGCTCATAGGACCGCTTAGCTGTTCAGGGAGCCCTTGTCCAGAACCCAGACTACACTCTTGGCCAGGTCTCTTATAAAAAGAGCCTTGCTTGCTCAGATGAAAGAGCAATTGGAAGAGCAAATGTTATTGATGGACAAGCCTATTGTTATATTTTTTAGGTCCTTATAATTATGTTACAAAGAGTTTTCATAGAATTTATAGAGAAAAACCAAAGTATGTTGATGTAGAAAAGTGGGAATCAGGAGTTGTACCGCTGATCCCAAGCAGCAGCAGAGACTTCCCCATCCCCTCTCTTTCTGATTTTTCCTCTCTCTCTCTCTCTCTCTCTCTCTCTCTCTTATCCTCTCCCCTGCTTTCCCTTCCTTCCTGATACTTGCCCCCAAGGCTCTAATGAAGAGATAAGGTAGGAAAAATATAGCAGATAAAAATACTCTAAAGATTACTATTTCAAATGACAGAGAAAGGATGTTTTTGCTATATACCGTGTGTGACATGAAGCATTTAATGAAAATTAAGAGAAATATGAGATATATGGAACATGAGACAGAGAGTAACAATGTTTGATTAGAACAAAGTCAAAAGAAATATTAAAGCAAGTGATTGAAGGAATACTCTCCTATCCATTTCCCTAAGGCAGTGGGAAATGATGGGGGGAAAAAAGACAAAAACAAATAAGAACAGAAACAATGTAGTGACAGAAAAGATGGAGATGTAAATAAAACTTTACAAAAGACTAAGTAGAAGGGAAATTTCAGATATAGCAAAGATCAAAAGGATAGGTGATGGAACCTGTCTTAAGAGAAAAACTGGCCCCTTCCGGTGTCTCCGTGGTTCGAGTGTTGGCCTGTGAACAGAAGGATTGCAGGTTGGATCCCCAGTCAAGGGAATGTACCTCGGTTGCAGGTTTGAGCCACACCCTGATTGGGGCTCATTTGGTAGGCAACCAGTTGATGTGTTTTTCCTTGCATCGATGTTTCTCTCTCTCTCTCTCCCCTCCCTTTCCCCTCCCTCTAAAAATCAATGGAAAAATATCCTCAGGAGAGGATTAACAAACAAGTAAACAAACAACAACAATAACAAATTACAGAAAATGCAGAACTGTTGTGAGGAATGAAGGAAGTCCAACGGGTAGTAATGTTTTATCTTCAGACATTAGACACTCTTAGAGGTTCAGGGTGAGGAATGTCCCCCTATTGTTGAAGGACAGAGGAAGAGTAAATAAAAACTAAAGGAGCTCTGGTCTGATTGAGTTCTAGTGATAAATAGGTGTACTCGGAATATTCCTAAAATTCCAAGACAATAGGGAACTTAAAGAATACTTTCAATGCTACAATTAAAGAGTACTCTTGCAGAAACCAACTCAGAAACATTTTAAGAATCCAAGTTCATAGAATTAAGGTAAACATTTGGTGAATAAGACTAGTTGAATGATTTTGATACAATTAAAAAAACAGCATTTTTTTTTTTCCAATTTATCAATGTTAAGTATAATATAAAAGCACATTTTAAAAATTCTCTTTGGGCATGCTTTCTGTAAACTTATACAGCTGTACTGGTTGGTTATGAAAAATGTGAATCTGTGTACAAATAAATTGAATTATGATTTTGACAAACACTTTATTTCAGTAGGAATCGTGTTTTATAGTATGTAAGCTTGAAAATAATTTCCAAGTACTTTAGGGAACTTAACACTAAAAAGACAAATGCCAAATTGAAGAATGGGCAGAGGATCTGAATAGGCATTTCTCTAAGGAAGATATCCAAACGTCCAATAAGTACATAAAAAATGCTCAGCATCATCAGTCATTAGAGAATTGCAAATGAAAACCACAATGAGATACCAGCTTACTCACACTAGGACGACTATAATCAAAGGCAGACAGTAATGAGCGTTGGCAAGAATGTACAGACCCTCAGGCATTGGTGGTCCAAATGTAAAATAATGCAGCTGCTGTGGAAAAGTTTTGTAGTGCTTCAAAAATTAAATACAGAGTTACCATATGATCCAGAAATTCCACTCCTGGGTTCCACTCATATTTTTATACCCAAACTTGTACACAAATGTTAATAGCAACATCATTCATAATAGCTAAGAAGTAGAAACAACCCAAAAGTCCATCAACTGATGAGTGGATAAACAAAATGTGGTATATGCATATAATAGAATATTATTGTACATAAAAGGAAAGAAGGACTAGTATTTGCTGCAGCATGGATGAGCCTTTAAAACATTATGCTAAGTAAAATGAACCAGACACAAAAAGTCGCATGTTGTGTGATTATGTTTATAGGAAATGTCCCGAATAGGTAAGACATATAGACATAAAGAGTATTATAGTTGCCCAGAATGGAGAAAGGGAGAAATGGGGAGTGAATGCTAATGGGTATGAGGTTTTCTTTTGGAGGTGATGAAACTGTTCTGGATTTGGATAATGGTGATAATTACACAATCTAGTGACTATACTAAAAGCCACTGAATTGTACATGTTAACATGCTGAATTTTATGGTACGTGATTATATCTCAATTTTAAAAAGATCTTTAGGGAACTTGAAAAGTTAGACTGATTAAACTAATTAACGGTTAATCACTGGATACCTAAGTTATTTCTAAGTAAGATAGAACATGGACAAATTGATTACTAAGTATAATTCATGTGTATATGACTTTGCTTTCAATATGCTATAGATAGGTATATCTTCTGTTAGTTTTGCCACTTTCAGAAGGTATGTAAGTCTGTAGCAAGTATGTGTGTGTAGAAAGTTGTGTTATATGTATTTGTGGATTTTACCTGTTGACTAAAATGCTGATTTGTGACAGTTCTCCATTTCCCACCTCCAAATTTTCTCTGTGAAATATGAATTAGTTACTTTGGTTAAAAACTTTAATTAATATTGGTTAACTCTATACTAGGAGCAACAGTGGCAGAGAAAATAAAATGGCATATATCTTCTGTTTTTCAAGAAAAAGAATAGATTTTTCTTAAAACAGCACTTCTCTGGTTTTTGTTGTTTTTCTTCAGGCCCATTTACACTCTTAAAACTTATTGAGGACCCCAAGGAGTTTTAACATGGGTTATAGCTACTGATATTAACTGCATTGGAATTAAGACTGAGAATTTTAAAACTATTTATTGATTCATTTGAAGATAGTAATGATAAAAGCCTGTATGCTAATAACATCTTACGAGATTAGTTTTCATGGTCTTGCAAGATTTATCCTAAAGTGCCAGTATGTTCCAGAATATTAAAATGCACAATGAAAGGCGAAGCTTGGAATGTAAATTTTATTTGCTTTGGTTTATAAGGCCTGAGTTTGAAAAGCTCTGGAATGTGTTAATAGCTTAGCAAAGTTTGCTCAGTGTGATGGAATCGCTTCCTTGGTTTACTGTTTATTGCTTTTGCTTACAACACGAAGGGTTAATCTTTATGTGTCATCTGCCCACATAGCAAAGATTGTCTTATCAGAGTAACTTTCTGTGCTTTATATTGACATTATTACATCCTGGATTATTTAAGACAACACCAGCAGAAGAGAAGAACAAAGAATCCTCACTTCTGAAAGAGCTAACATTTTACAATGATGTTACCTTCTTAGTTTATTTTTAAAATATTTTTTTGTCACTTCAATTAAATAGGGAACAAGTATTGTTTTGAGGCATCATGGTTTTGTCTTAATCAAGTGTCTAAATCTCCTTTGATAATATTTCTTAATTTTGTCTCCCCAAATCAACCCTCAATATAGAAAAAAAATACAGTAAAATTTTTAGGATATTTTTTGCACCTGAAACTGTATTTTTGATTTCCCAGAGGGCCCCTGAGAAATTACAAAGACTTATTCTTTTACTTTGTAAAGTGCTAGAAATAATTAATTTTTTAAAAATATCGATATTCTTATTGATATTGCCTGAAAAGAGTTGCCAAGTCAAAAAGAGATGCTTATCCTTCCTTAGGTAAAGTCTTTATAAGTAAAATATTATTCATATAAATATTTCAGAAATTGCATCCTGGTCGGGCAGTTCCTAGGGATTTGTCAACGTCTCTGCTGTTCATGACATGTTTCTAATGATTAAAGTTTTGGTGCTATTTGGCCTGATAATATTAGGCATCAACAGTAAAGTGTTATCAATCATAAATTTCAGTTATTATTTAAAATGCTATTGTGCACAAGCTCATTCTTCATTTGAATCTAATATCGTCTAGCCAGTGGCTCTCAGTTGGGGATGTACATCAGACGCATGCATGAAGTTTTATAAAATTCAGATGCCCAGATTCTACTTCAGACTTACTAAATCTCTTTACTTGGTAATCTTGGGATAGTCTTTGCATATCTTTGCATATTGTTGGTAAGTTATATGTCTATGCCTCCGGATTATTAGTTATAAATGAACATTGTTTCCTCTGTAAAAGCATGTTCATCTAATTGCATAAATCTGATGTAGCTTTCACTGACTTCCTGGATAATAGGCTTACTCGCGGTCCTTTCAGACATTTTACCAGGGTGTTTTGAAATGGCTTTATGACCTTGTTTTTGATTCCACACGTGCAACCGAATTCGCTTGCGGTTGAGTCATTCTGGTTTTTTATTTTTATTTTCTTCAATTTTATTTTTGAATCATTTTTGTTATGAACTCTCATCAGATCTTTCTCATTTGAAAATTATTAGTAAGAAATGAACTACAACTATTTTAATCTCTGTCACCCACAGAGAGTTTTTGTCTCACTCTGATGCCTTTTGGCTGTAGGCATGACAGCTTGAAAAGTCTTGGACGGAGGCATAAAACTGAGAGCCTGGTCTCCTCCCTCCTGCGCGTGAGACCGGGCGGCCTTCTCCCCGTGCCTGCCCCACGCGCCCCCTTGGCTGGTCCCATGCGCGCCTTTCCCTTATTCACCCCAAAGTTTCCAGGTTAACTGGCTTCTTACCCCCTTTCCCTTGCTCAGGGGACTCTCTTCTTTGCCCGTTTCCTTCAGTTCTTATCTCCCCTCTTCCCAATCATTAGTTCTTTATTACTTGATCTACCCCTTCTCTCTGGTAAGGAATCTCTCTCTTCTTTTTTTCCAGGTCCTTCCTTTCCAACTGTCACCCAT
Organism: Miniopterus natalensis; assembly: GCF_054644295.1. Classification (NCBI taxonomy): domain Eukaryota; kingdom Metazoa; phylum Chordata; class Mammalia; order Chiroptera; family Miniopteridae; genus Miniopterus; species Miniopterus natalensis. The sequence continues at coordinate 24,832,907 of NC_142096.1, forward strand.
GCTCCTAATCCGTGACCCCTCTCTGCCTCCCTTTCTGGGGGGCACCGACTCCCCTCCTGTCTCCACAGCAAACTCTCATCTGCCCAGGATGCTTTCCTAACCCCACTTTACCTGCTTGCCAGAGCAGAAATGTCACCCAAAATGCCATGCCACTGTTTCCAAGTTGCAGACGCGGGATTCCCAAATTGAAAACTAATCCAGTGCTTTCCTAAGTGCTTTAAGTGCTTTTCTGAATTAAAGGAAAGAATCAAATGTCCAACCAGAATTTCAACACCGAAGTTAACAGCTGGTGCGTCAAGGCTCTCACAGAGCCTCTTGTTATCTGAGTTAGGCTTTCCTCTATTGAACTTTATCTGAAACGTGCAACTTGGCATCAAACTCACAGCTGCGAGCTTTCTAGGCGGGAGAGAAATGGTGTGGATAGAGTTACGTCAGCCTAGGAAGAAATAAAGCCTATCTGTGATCTTAACTCCTCGGGCAGCCCAGAGTGGTGGCAGGAACTAGTTTCAGAGCTGCTTGGACAGCATCGCTCAAATCATCGCTGGGACTGAGGGTGACTCTCCCGGCTTCTTTCAGTCTGTGTGTTTTGTCCGTGCCCACCGTCTCCAGGTATAAGTTTCACCCTTAGAGGCATTCTCTTTGCTTCTGTCCAACAGTTGCTGAGCAGAACAAAATACCTACCTACTTCAGAACAAAAATTGTGGTGCGCCAAATGAGAAAAACGGATGTAATTGCTTTCGCCAGGGCAACCCTTGAAGAATCTAGTTTAGAATTACGCCGTTCACTTTGTCAGTGGCACACTGATTTCCACTCCTTTTCTCCCCCAAACCCTCTCTCTTCCCATAAAATTCCTCAACTTAATATTCACAAAAAGTTTTCTATATGCTGGGCATTTTTCTAAACAAGTATGTCCCAAGCTTTACTGCTCATTAGATTTAGCTGGGGAGTTTTGAAAATCCTAATCAGAGTGTGCGGGGAGGGAGCCAGGTATCACTATTTTTAAAAGATTCTCAGCTGATTCCAAAATACATCAAAGTTGGGAAACCATTGTCCTAAGCGATTTATCTTCATCGACTCACTGTCTTGACAATTACCACTCAGAGGTATCAGACCATCCCAGACCACATGGGTTGGTCAATTCATCATCCGTAATATACTTACCCTTTCACTCTGTTTCTGGGAAACTGCACCTCCACTGTCATTTCCTCTTAGTCCCAGTTTATAGCTTCTCTTCTTCCTGCCCTCCTAACTGGGATGTGCTACAGAATTCAGATCTTGCCTATCTCTTACCTTACAGTTATCTCCTTGGTGAACTCACCCAGTCTCATGGCTGAAAATACCATTACATGCTCACATATATGCTCACATATTCCCATATTTGTATTCCTAGCTCCAAATTTCCTCCTAACTTCCTGACTCCTAAAGCCAACTCCCTACTCAATATCTCTACACAGATGCTGATAGTCATGATAAGATCACATGTCCAAACAGAATGTATGGCTCCACTCTAACCACTCCTCCGAACTTGCTCCTTCTTCAGAAATTTCCATCACAATTGAGGGCAGTTCCATTATCTGAGTTGCTCTGATTAAAAAGAAATCATTCCTAACCACTCTTTCTCTGGGCACATTGAATCTGTTAGAAAATCCCATTGCCTCTATTTTTCTAAGTATCTCCGGAATCCAGCCAGTCTGACCATTTCCACTGATCCCACCCTGGGATGAGTTGACACCATCTCTCACCTAGATCACTGAGGGCACCTTCTCACTCTTCTCCCTGCATTTATCGTGCCTCCTTGTGGTCTCTTCTCAAAACAGCCTCCAGAGTGACGCTTAAAGGCACAAGATCAACGGTGTCACTCCTCTGCATGCCTTTCCATTTAACTTAAGGCAAACCCTGAGATTCTTATGATAACCTACAAGGCCCATGTGGTTTAGTTTCCAGTCACCTCTCTGACCTTATCTCCAGCATATGGTTAGGCTGAATAATGGCCCCCAACGATGTCCATGTCAGAATCCCTGGAACCTGTGACTGTTACTCTGTGTAGCAAAAGAGGCTTTGCAGATGGCACTAACTTAAAGGTTTTGAGGGGAGGTGATCTGGGCAGCCCCATGTAATCACAAGGTTCCGGAGTCAGAGTCAATAATGGAGCCGTGGCAATGGAAACAAGAAGTAGTAATACGACTTGGGAAAATTACTAATTTGGCAAAACCTCCCTTTTATCACCTATAACATGGCAAATATAATACCCACTTCGCAGGGTCTTTCTGAGGATAAAGCAAGAAAAGTCTTGTATATTTGCCTTTTGGACTGAAATGTAAACTATTCTATTTACATTCCATAAATTTCATCTTATTTATTTTGGACCCAATTTTTCATTACTCTGAGAAAAAAGGCAAAAATTGGTGTGTTATTCTGTATGTTAATGAGATAGTCATGCAATTAAGATTTATATGTCTTCTTGATATTCATTCTGGTCATTGGAAACATTATAGAAATAACTAGACCAGATACAAGACCCCTTAAACATCTTTCTAAGTGGATTCTTACCCTTATTATTCAACCATACTTGAGTTCACCTGCATTGATCATGCAAACATGCCTTTGATTGGTTCATGGAATTTTTTGAGATGCTTTACACTGCATTGCTAAAATCCTGGTATCTGGTATCTGTGACAGACAACTCCTTAACTGCTGGGTAGTGGGGAAATCCTTTCCCTTAGTGAACCCATTTGGATTCTATGAGTCATCTTGACCACTTCTTAGTTTCATAAGTATTGGTAAGTAATAAATCATATTGGAATTTTTCTAGATACAGATCTGAAGTTTATTGTTTGATAGTTTCTCAGGCTTACCTTTTGGAAGAGAGAGGCATTTTTTTTGTCTCAAGTCTTAAGATTTCTGTATTTCTCACTAGTAATCTTTTTGGGTCCTTGATCCTACCTGCACATTTCTTTTGTATCCTGAGATATAGTATATCTTAGTCTGAAAGTACAATAATGCTTACTCTTTGACCAAGTACTCTTTGACCCTTCTCTGTATTTTGGGATTCAGTTCCTTCTTAACAATGCTTGTGCTCTCTGAACAGCTGAAGACCATTCTTCTCAATTGACAAGGCAGAAGTTGTTAAGATGGACAGAAAATTTTGTACTCTCAATTTTTTTAAGACATCAATTCCAATACAGAACAGGAAGTATTGTTTTCTGATATGATTACAAATTTAATTTCACATATACAAATTTCATGTTTTCCCCTACAAATTATATTTTTATTCATTAGAGTTCATACTTTTCTGAGGGCAAGCAATATCTCCCTCCCTTGGCTTTATTTTTATTTTTATAAAAAAAGGTTAGAAAGCTCCATTTCATTTAACTTTTGGATCCTTTGTATGATGAGTGATTTAGGAGTGTTAGTATATAGCACTGGAATTGAATTAGTTCCCATATTATAAGATATTCAGGTTCTTCATATGTGAAAATGTAGACTGTGTACCTGACACATTTCCTCTGGGGACAAATTCACTGAAATGTGTTGATGTCCCCTTTTTTCAGCTCCAGAAATAGCTGCCTTGAGCTCCTCCCCCCGAGTGTGAAACACCAGCCCTTCCCCCGCGGTCCTCCCTAAGGAGGCCCACTCTGTCTATTGAACGGATTTCATTAGCTGGACTGCTTGGTTTTTATTAAAAAGGAAACTGTGAAAATAAGGACAGAAAGAGAATTAATTTAGTTCACTCCAAAGGTAATGCTGAGACAGTCATATCTGGCATATTTGATTTTATCTTAGCAGTAAACTGAGGGCAATTTCTCAATAACCTGTAACTTCCCTCTTTTTGCTTCATAAAAAGATATTTTGCTATAAAAAGATTAATTATATGGATTTCCTTCACTCTGTGGAAGGAAAACATCTAGAAAACTCTTTAAAAATACCGATTTACATGGTAAATTTGGGCCTCGGTTTCTGGACGTCTCGTCCTCTGACCAGGCAGGGTGAAGTGATGTCACTTCAGTAACGGTTGTAGTCGCTAACACTGAACGCACTACCATGTGTCAGAGACTGTGTGAAGGACAGGGGCGTCCTTTCATTCAGTCCTCATGGCAGCACCGTGAAGCAGGCACTTTTGTTACCCTCATTTTATAGAAACAGAAGAAGGGGCTCAAAGAGTTGACACAACTGCCCAGAGCAGACAGTTACTAACTGGCAGAGTCTAAATTTTAAAGCCAGCAGGCCCGACTTAGAGGCCTGATTTTATTCACTATGCACTACATTTTTCTGACTTTAGCCTCCGTCAGAGACATCCCTGGGAGTCCAGTTCCCCTCAAGCAACTGTTGCGTTTGTTCTGGGAGTCTCTAAGATGTGCCTCATGGCTGCTCAGTAATAAAACTCTAGAGTTAACCTGCAGATTCTTCCATTTCCCCACGCCCACTCAATCTTCTCTCGGTAATAGTACCATTGCTGAGGCCTGCACCATTCTCAGGATCTGTAGAAGGGCTCTCTCCACTTCTCCCCCTCCTGGAGAGGGGTGAGGCACTTTCTGGGGGCTGTCTCCCTACACCCCTAAAGGTACGAGGCTGTCTGCCCTGTCCCATGGGGCTGCTCTCCCCAGCTGGGTGGATGAGGGGCCCGGGCTCCTTCACCACCTGTGTGGGCAAAGTGACTGGCACCTGCCATGGAGCAGCAGGTGTGCTGAGCAATGAGAGTCCTCTGAGTGCCGGGTCCTCCTGGTCTCTTGCTTGTTCCTCTGTGCCTCCCAGCAAGTGCCCTGTCTCCCTCCACTCCCCTGCCCTTTTGCCTGGCAAGGTCTCTTTCATTGTTTAAGACCCAGCTCAGTTGCCGCCCCGTCTCATAACCCTTCCCTGGTTATTCCCCACAGCTTCCTGGTCGCCCTCCACTGTGCTTCCACAGTGCTCTTTGCTTGCCTCTAACGCTGCCCTGACAGGCTGTGTTTTGAGTATCATAATATAGACCGTTGAGTGTGTTATGCCATTTGGGGACAGGGATTTTTCTCCATCTCTGTGTCCCAGTGCACTGCCTGGCAGGTGGTACCAGGTCACTAAATGTTAAATAATAAATCACTCCTGTGTTTCTAGATGGAATAGTTGGGAGGATGAATGACTTCAAAAATCTTCCTTTTTGTCCTGCTGAGTGTGGCTCAGTGGTTGAGCCTCAACATAGGATCCAGACGTTTGGGGTTCGATTCCCTGTCAGGGCACATGCCCGGGTTGCGGGCTCGATCCCCAGTCGGGGGCGTGCAGGAGGCAGCTGATCAATGGCTCTCTCATCATTGATGTTTCTATCTCTCTCTCCCCCTCTCCCTTCCTCTCTCTGAAATCAATAAAGATATATTTAAAAAAAACAACAACTTCCTTTTAAAGTTTTTCTTGACCTTTCCCAGTTCATACCTTCATCCTCACTTACCTGGACCCTGAAGCAGCTTCTCAACTTTTTATTGTGGTAAAATATACATAATATTAAATTTACCATTTCAGTCATTTTTAAGTACACGAAGCCCCTTAACTCTTAATCTGTGTCCCCGATTTAAGTATGTCCTCAATTCCACCCTTCACTTGGTTGCCCAAATGAACCAAATGCATGCCAGCCTGTTATTTAAAATCTTTCACTCACTCCCCTTTGTCTACAGAATATAATCAATGCTTCAAAAAATGTCAGGTAAAATCCATGGTTGCAACTCTTCAGGCCTTGATAAGTATGTTATAGCTGGCTTTCAGTAAGTCTGTGTGGGACTGCTGTGAATATTTGTAACTGCCTACGAGTTGTCTCCATGGGGATGTTCAGTCACTACATCAAAGCCAATTTTCCCCAGACAGTCATAGCATCGCTCAAGTTGACTTCCCATCCCATCTTCTTCAGTTTTCTATTTTCCTAGGTTAGAAACCCGAAAGTCATCTTTGGTTCTCCAATCCCATTATCTTATAATACCTTGACTTTCGGTGAGTGTCCCTTCCCCCTTTGAAATACCTCTCATAGTTTACCTTTAATCTCTGCTACTTCCTAGCTCTATGACCTTGGGTAAGTTAGTTAACCTCTCTGTATCTCAGCTTCCTCATGTGTAAAATGGGAAGAACTGTTGTTTCCTTTTAAGCTTGGGTTGTTGTGAGGGTAAGTTAATGTTTAAAACACTTAAAAACATGACTGGCATATAGTGGGTGCTGAATCAATGCTAGATATAATTGTTACTATTATTATTCCCAATACCATTACATCACTATGGGATTGCGATGACGCTGTCTCAGTTGTCCCCCTTACCCACACCCTATTCCTTCTGAATAAAACTTCCAATCATTCTTCTAAAACCATTCGAGTCATATTTTTGTGCCAAAGAACATATAAAGGCTTCATGCTACTCACTTAATCAAGCATCAATTTTCTGCTTCGCTTCCCCCCCACTATGGCCTGGCCTCCTTATTGTTCATTCATCCTTTCTGCAGGCATGTAATAGACCTGCCAGCACTGTACTGAGCATTAGGGATCGGACGGTGGATTCGGATAAGACACTGATTCTGCCCCAAAGGAAATCACAATCCCGCATCGGTCAGCGATTGAACAGCTCTGATGGAGGCACACGAGACCCCTATGGGAGCTACCAGAGGGCCCATAGCCCAGCTTTAACTGAGTCTCAAGGTGTACAAAGGAATTAGCCAAAGATAAAAAGTGGATGGGGGTTTTGGGGGTGTGTGTGTTGGGGAGTGGTTCAAAGAGCACTCTAGGTAGAGGGAGCAGCTTGTACAAAGGCATGAGGCTGTGTGGTGAGGACTGTATTAAGGTTGTCATATGTTATGAGGGGTAATAACAGGTTTTCTCTATGAGAGAGAGAGAGAGGACAATTATCTCTTGTCTTCCCTCCCCCACACAAAAAAAATCTGAAAGGAATATGAATTTAGTTTATCATTTCGATGTACCTGATTTGAAGAAAGGCTGTATGAATGAGACAGGTTGCAGAGGATCTTAACCTGAGTGGATTGATCTAGATTTCATTATAATTGGTTGCATTTGTGATCCTGTGTATTATTTTTAGCATTTAAAAAATTCTGAGAATGGATTCATGGGCTTGGTCAGACTGCCAAAGGGAATGGTGAACAACAAAGTTCCAGGCTTTATAACATAAAAAGGGGACCTGAAAGGCCAGAACTAGGGGATGGTGCTCATACAGATCCTGCTTACAAGAGAGGGTATCCCGTCAGGCAAGTGCGAGGGACCATATCCTGGCAGAATGTGCCCATGTTAGAGATAGAAGCAGCAAAATAACAGATTCTGAGGCCATAAAGCATAAAAGTGTACATTTTACTCCCCTTCTTTTTATCTGTTCAAACTAAGAACCCCCTGGAATAAGGTTTTCCATGCACCTGTCTTGGGAGACCTTGCTCAAGCCCATGTGAATGTCCCACCACCACGCGGTGGTTACATTGTCAACGAAAATTAATAAGTTGGCATTTCGTAAGTTGCTATGCATCCACCTATGTGAGTCTGCAAAACTGAGGACAAACCGTTACTGTTGAATTCAGCACTCACTGCCAATGCTGGTCAGCCAGCCAGGCCTCTAACGAAAACTGCTTCCACTGCCAACCACAGGCTGTTTCTACCAAGAAATAGGTGAAAGTTATGCTGTGCTTGCTCTTCATAATGAGGTTTTGTTAACAATTATAATCAAAAGAGATTACTCTGTTCTCTCGCTGGTTTACAGGTGGGAAAATCCTGCAACCATAAATCTAAGGCAATGCTGGTCTCTGTCTGCACCCACCTAAATGCTGGACCAGGTGCCTTGACAACCCAGACTTCAGAAGCGGTGGCCAGCATCACACAGTCTAATAGGTACGCCAGGTCCTACATCAGCACCAAATGCTCTAAGGTGCATTGCCCACCATGTAGTGGAATTGCTATAAATATTGTAGTATTATGCTTAGCAGCAATGAAGATCTGTAACAGTTCATGTTTCTTCCAGATTATTTGCAACAATTTCCCCAAATTGTGACCAATGTGTCTTAACACAGTTTCTAGCACATGAGAAGTGCTCAGTTGGCTTGGCAGAGCGGAAACGCAATGCTGCTTTGCCGTTAGAAGCGAACTTCCTCCAAGTCCTATACTCATCCATTGTCCTGCCTGTGACAAAAGAACATTCCTGATGGGAATGACCTTCAGGTGCACAAATGTGGTTTCCACACAAAGTCTTCTGTGTTCAGTTTTGTTGTTGTTTTCCTAGTTTCAAGGCACAGAGACATGCATATGTTGCCTCAATGATAGGAATTTTTATAAGGATGTGGAAGGACATGGTACTTGCAATTTCACAGCTAGGCACTAAGGAAGTGAAGTGCCATTCATGGCTCAGCAGGCTGCCGTGGTAACGGTACCAGAATTGGGCATCCCTCCCTGCCCTCTTTTCTAAATACACTGCTATTCTGGAGCCTCAGTTTCTATTGCTGTGCTTTATGCCAAGATATAGCTTCTCTGCCTTCGCCACCACCGCCTGCTGCCTTCTTCGCTCTCCTCCTGCACTCTAGATCATGGCTGTGCCCACTCCTGGATGCCCTGATGCCTGGCTCTGCTTCTACTGAGCCTTCTCTAGAGAGAATATGTAATGGCCTTGGGCTGACGCTCTTTAGTGCAGAGTGCCTCCTCGGGGTTCTCAGGCTAACCCAGCCTGTAGTTGTTTACTGAGATCCCAGTCCCTGATCCCATTTGCTTGTGGCCAGGGTGATGGGTTCCCATAATACAAGGTCTGAACCTTGTGGGTAAGACAGTGCTGCTGGCTGCTTGGAGGCCAGTGGGAGTGGGTGAGGTAGGCATTTATAATTCAGAGGCTGTCATTACAGTCGCCAAAGCATCCGTGTTGCCTCAGACCAAAGCTTTGCCATATCTGATTCCATTTCAGAAGGTAATGTACAGCTCAGTACATGCAGATTTGGGCATCATTACTGAGAAGCTGTGTCTTTAATTATGGACTTCATGCTGATAATTGACCACACCATATGTTCCAAGGCCAGAACTAAAGCTGCCGGTTTCCACTTTCATTCAGATGCGGCTCACATTGGAGGTTTCCCACAGGACCTGCTGCCCAGTGGGTAGGCGATGATGGCTCCCTACAAACCTTCGGATGCATAAAGGGTTTCATTTGCTTCTGTAATTGCCTACTTCGGGACTGACAGAAGAATTGAAAAGCTGGGGGAAATTGTTCAGCTGTGAAGTCCGTGTCTGACGATTTGCTGCAAAAGTGATATTAATAAAAATAAAAACAATATTTCAGTCTTGACATTTCCCGTTTAGAGAGTATGAGGTCCTTTAGTGAAAGTGTTTCCTTTTGAAAACTTGTCTTCCACCTTTTGGGGATATCTCTCCAGAGGTCAAGTCCTGAGGGATGACTGGGCTCCTCCCAACCTTTGAGGTCAAGGCTTACCCTGGGCAGCTCACTGTGCTGAATCTGACGCATTGAGCTGTGTTAATGAGGACTGGGGTCACTCTCTTCCTCTGTAAGATGTTAAAACTCATGCTCAGGGCCAGGTGAGGCTCTGTGTTTCCTACAGGGTGATGGCAGGGTGGAGCCATCCACGGTCAGCTTCCTCTTATTCCATTAGTGTAAAGTGATGTCGGAGCTCTGATAAGCGTAAGGCTGCTAAAAGGCACCTTAGTTCCTGCATTTGGCTGAAATTGAGAGTGCACCCAATTTTTCAAAGGTGATCTCCAAGAAAGGTTATCTTGAAGTGGCCAACATGTGGCCAATTCTTACAGCTCAGGGCAGGATATTATATACCATGACTGGTGAGAGAAGGGTGGTAGTTACTTAGATTTTTGTTCTTGAAGTCTCCCAGTCTTACCAAAATACACATTATTGGTGAGTATGATGATTATTCTGTTTCCCAAGGTCTTTGCCATTCCTGGTTCGAGGAAAGTCTCCCTTTACCCCTCAGGCCTATGGGTGGTGATGGTTTCCAGCTGTTGATGCTCCATGAGCATGCTACAACAGTCCCTATTGGTCCCCTCAACCCTGCAAACAATTCCTTCACCGAAAGGCCTCCTCAGACATCCCAGATGATAATGCCATCTGTCTTATTCCAGAACCTTGACTAAAACACCTGGTATGCAAACATCTGCATCTTAAGATAGTCGGGTTTCTAAAGTAGATCATTTCCATTTCTAAGATTTATCAGTATGGTAGCATCTTAGGCTTATCAGCTTAAAACAATTTCTTTAAATATTTAATAGTGTTTTTATAGAAAGACACTATTTTATTTCCAGTTTTGATCCTGGCGCAAATAAAATGAATGCCTTATGAAAGTTCATTGTAATTCAATCGCTAAAGGCTTGGTGTTCTTTAGCAATATTTTTTCACTAATAAATATTTTAATACAAATTAATTGCCTATATAATTCATAACTGCTAGATGTTGTGCACGTATAACTTCATGTGAATCAACATAAAAAGAAGCAGAAAAATCCAAATTTTGAAGAAAAGTGAAATGATGAAAGAATTATAGCAAGAGATGAGTCAAGAATGTTGTAAAATTTCACCTGGCTGGGCATGGCTCAGAAGTTGAGCATCAACCTAGGATACAGGAGATCGAGGTTTGATTCCTGGTCAGGGCACATGCCTGGGTTTCGGGCTTGACCCCCAGTCCTGGGTGTGCAGGAGGCAGCCGATCAATGATTCTCTTTCTCTCTCTCTCTCCCTCTCCCTTCCTTTCTCTGAAATCAATAAGGACATTTTTTTTTTTTTTTTTTTAAAACAATGTTGTAAAATTTCGTGAATTAGCTATTTTCTATTCAGAATATCTGGTTGCCCTGACAGGGACTGAACGAACGTCTTCTTTGAGGATCCATACTTCACAGTGTTTAAGTTTTCAGGACTTCCTTCCTCCTCAGACTCCTGTCCTTTCCATGGGCCTCAGCTGCCTCTGGGTCCTGCCCTTGCTCCTTGTTGAGACCCATTCATGCCCTAGTTTATTATTTGTTACATTTATTAGTGTTTATGAATTATTTCTGGGTTAATATTTATTTACTGAATTATTTCCTGCTTTTAGGAAATTATTATGATTCCCTAAACCTAGCACCTTATCTTTAAGTTTAGAAAACAATGTACTTTAATTTTCTGCCCTCTAGTGACAAAAATAATGCACACATGCTTTTATATTGAATGAACTGTGTGCTTTTATATCAGCAAATAAAATTATATTAGAGAATTTGGGGACAAAAAATATGATGAAGTCTAGCTATCATTAATGTACTAAAGTTTAGTACAATAAATGCTATTTTGATTGGGCAAACATTTTTATTCAGAATCTGATGAACTACTTAAAATTGTTAAGTGAAAGTAAATGTTTTGTTTCTAGCTATCACTGGGCTATCTATGACCTATATCTTTATAATTAAAGAGTGTATACTATAGAAAACTCAACCAACCAGAAAATTGATCATTTTAATATTTTTAATCTTAAATATCAGAATTGAAGAAATTCTTAATTCTAAAAATGGCCCTCAACATTGTATTCATTTGAATCTGAAATCCAGGCAATAGTCAGTTAGATAACCAGCCTGAGAGGTAAGCCAGAGATGAAAATAATCCAACTAGCTGACTTATAACAGGGCTAAATAAGGTAGAACTGCTAGATTTGATTAAGGGTGCTGTTAAACATTTATGGCCTTCTAATTATTGCCTGCACCACTGCTTTTGTTTTCTGAACATTTTGGCATTGCTAAGGCGCAGGAACATATGTGGTATTTGTGCCATTAATTTGTCATCAACAAATGTGTTGAGGGTTGACTCTGTGCTAGATGCTTTCTTTGGTGCTAAATGACTGAACTGAAAGATGAGGGAGCTCATTCAACACACCACACTCCCAGGCCTTGTTGGAGCTCTGGGTTCCTGCATCCTGAAAGGGTGACATGAGGGCCTAGATGGAAATGCAAGCTCTAGGGCCAGCTATTTCTATGGCCACTATCCATTGGCAATCACAATGGCCTCTCTTTCCTAAGCACAGCTAGAATGGTCCCTTGAAAGCCTATGAGTTATCCACTGGCATTCCACATGACTGTCCCTGCAGTCACATGTCGGGGGAATCCTAGCCACACGTGATAGGATATGAGTAAGGGACAGGCGCACTCCATGGTGGGCTCTCACTCTCTGCACATTTGCTGTGTGCCAGATTCTACATCAGCATCTCTCCTCTTACAACCTTGTGAGGTGGGTGTTAACATCCCCACTTACAGAAAAGGTAACTGATGGAGAGAAAGACTACTCAAGGGTATGCTTGGATCCCAGGTCTGTGTAGCTCCTAAGCTTGTCATAGTTCTATCACTTTATGCTGATATTACAATTTTTTAAAAATAGAAACTACTGATATCAGCTTTAATTTAGGTTTTAGGAACAGAAAATTTCAATGGTATTATATTCCATTGAACATAATACAAGACTGAAGGGAAAAGTGAGGGAAGTAGAAAGAAATCTCCTCCCAACAAAACAAACCAATGATTTAAAAATAAAAAACTAGGAAAAAACCCCAACCCAGCTAAGGCAAGGTTTATTATTTCTATTTAAGAGGTTAGGAAACTGAGGCTCAGAATAAAAAAAAAAGTAAAAGAAATATTTAAAAATTTTTCCCAGAGTCAGTTGCTAAATGGCAAAATTGGAACCCAACACAGGTTTTGCTGGATTCACACCATTTCCACTGAACCACATGAACTTTGATCTTAAATCACCACCCGACAAGTGTAGCCTCCTAACTCTAGGATATATAAAAAGATGGATAATTTTAGTATAATTTAAAGAAAGTAAAACTTCTAAATTTATTTAGAAATCTTGGTCCTGGCTATCCACTCTCTTTGAGCAATTTCTATTATCATGTATCAAGACAGGGGGAACCTCTCAGCAGGTCATGCTTCTGACTGGAAGACTTCTAGAAGCAGCTGTTCGGCTCAGCTGTCCAGTTATTTGGCCACTGGGGCTCCCTCTGAAGGCAGTCCTTGTTGGCCACTCCATCCTTCTACAAGGTAATGGGAAGAGGATTTCTTTTTGAGGAACATTGTTTTTGCTTGGAAGGTCTAGATAAGATTTGGGGACAGAGGACATCCCAGTAAAGGCAGGTACAAAGGCTTCACAGGAGAGTTGATGTGGCTCTCCTGAGATTGGGCAGGAATTCTTCTGCTTTGCTCTTAGAAGAGAGGAAGAGAAAGGAAGAGAAAAGGAAAGATGTGGAGCTGGTAAGATAGAGTCTAGGACCCAAAAAGACAATGAAACTCTATAGTCGTGAGTGGCCAACAGGTTTTTGTTTTGTTTTGTTTTTATATCTTTATTGATTTCAGAGAGGAAAGGAGAGGGAGAGAGAGAGATAGAAACACCAACGATGAGAGAGTCATTGATCAAGCCCGCAACCCAGGCATATGCCCTGACCGGGAATCGAACCCCGATCGCCTGGATCCTAGGTCGACGCTCAACCGCTGAGCCACACCTGGCTGGGTGCCAACAGGTTCTTGAAGAGCAGTGATGCCTGGGTGACTGTTGACATGGTTTATATCTCCTCTAAGGAGCTTTGGTGGGTTGAGGTTGCTCCTACATGCTTTGGGACATGGAAACCTCCTAGAACCCTTCTCATGGCTCTTTCTAGGCAGCCCCATGGGGCTTCAGAGTTTGCACTGAGCCAGGCCCTCCCTGCCACACCTGTTCCTTACCTGCTGCCTCCTGACCCAAGTTCAGACTAGATGAAGACAGCGTGGTTTTGTGTAACAGGTCTCATGACCAGGATAGGACAGTGACAAATGCACCTGCTTCAGACAAACAAACAAATAAACAAAAAAACAGATCTCACTCAAAGGGAACACCGGCATTTAGAGAAGACGTGGTGACGAGCATTCAAGGAAAGAGGAAAGGAGAGCAATAAGGCACAGACGACGTTTTATAAGCCATTTCAAAACTGGCAAGGGAGCAGGAAATAATGGCGGGGATTTCCACTACCTGAACACTTGCCAGGGCTCTTTTCCTGCCAAGACTGGAGCATCTGAAAATGTATTGATTTTTTTTCTTAATGACAATTTGATCTCTCAAAAGCCATAATAACCTGTTGGAGAAACTGCTGCTACTAAATTAATTCTGGTCAATAAGGAAGCTTGTAAGTGGCAGATCTAATGAACTGCAAATGTGCCTCTCCAGCCCGGCCAGCGTGGCTCAGCGGTTGAGCATTGACCTAGAATCCTGGAGATCGTGGTTCAATCCTGGTCAGGGCACATGCCCAGGTTACGGGCTCGATCCCCAATCGGGGGTGTGCCGGAGGTAGCCGATCAATGACCACTCTCTCATCATTGATGTTTCTGCCTCTCTCTCTTTCTCCCTTCTTCTCTCTGAAATCAATAAAGATATATATATATTTTTAAAAAGTGCCTCTCTAATGCTGCCTCCCATTCTGCAGAATTTTCCCTAAGAAGACTGAGGGTTGGGGTGGAGGTAAGGAAGGTAGTTTTAGAGCTTGTAGTACTTGGCTGGCAGGGGGTGGGGGGTGGGGAGCTGGGACTGCTACCAAAGCTAGCAGATGACACATGGTGGCTCTAAAGAGAGAAGTCCAAACAAGGGGTGGAGAGACATTACACAGGAGGAAAGAGAATGACCAAGATACTCTTAACCTATGTAATATGTAATAATAGTAATCCTAAAAAATTAGGAGCAAACCTCTCTATCTCCTTTCCTCCTACTCTACCAAAAAGGCCCTGTTGTCTGGACCCAGAATTTAGGCTGTGCTATTGGAACCATGGTTGAGGTATGTCATGGCGTGGTCTACCTGGCATAGTCAGTCCAGGAAATTATCCACCATTTATTTCCACAAAAGGATACATTCAGAGTTCCAGTTAGTCAACTTTCCAATACATTTTTGGAATGCAATCAAATTATACATTGGGAACTGCTTGTAGCTTTCCTGTGTGCCAATGCATGCAATCCTTTTTGAAATGCACGTTAAGCAATCACTCAGCAAAAACTTGAAATTCATGTATACTAAAAAAAGTAATATCAAATTTTAAGGGTACATGGAAGATGCATTGGTTGGGCGGTATTTCTGGATTAATAGCTAAAGGAGACTAACCCAATGCAAAATAATGCCGAAAGGTCAATTATAATTTCAAAATTCTGAATGGCACGTCTATTTAAGTTTTAAGAGTTTCCTTATGGAGCTGTAAGACTGAATTTTGTTCTGCACTTTTGGGAAGTTCTCATTGTTTTTTCTTCATAAGCTTAAAATACATCAATCTCTCTCCTCATGTCTCTCACTGGCTCCCGTTCCTGTATGTTTTGGCTTAGACTTTCCCAAGTGCATAGCTGTGGTTGTCAAACTCATTTGTAGTGGTTTAAAATTTTTACAAGGAAATGTACAATATTAAAAGTTATGTTTTATCCCATTTACAAGGCTGGGTTTCCAACCCTTGTGTTAAAGAAACAAGAAGACTCATTACTCATTTGTAAATCACAGTTTTAATCATACTCCTATTCTACCCATTTGTGTTCTTTTACACCTGACATCTGCTGGTAATGTTCGTCAGTTACAGCTGAAGTCTGCACTTGCTTTTAGCACTGTCTATTGATGGATTTTGCAATTTCTGAACAAGTAATGTTGTTCTCCCAAACCTCTTTTATTTAATAATATTGCACCTCATTCCGCTAGAGGCATCAATAACCTTTTCCCTAAAGTCATCTGAGAAGACAAGGTTATACAGACTGAAAGGTGTTTTAAAATGATATCTTAAACAACTGTTTCCCAGCCACAGTGGTCAGGACAGTGTGTCTGTGTGTGCGCCGGAGTTGTCAAGGCCAGTGCTGGGGTGGTAGCGACCCTGAAAGATCTGTGGGACCCAAAGCATATTCTCCACTGGGGTACACCTAAAGCTTTCCTCTTACACGGCCACTCGTTGGGTCACATTATCTCAGAAAGTGACTGTTTAAATCTTCCTCTGGTAGGAAGAGAGAGGTCTAACTTTTCAGGACAAAGCACAGCTTTTCACAACTGGCTTTTAGCTATTTTTTTATTTTTTATTTTATGTCATCCCTTGCAACCTGCTATGGGTGTCACTGGAGATCATTTTCTGGATAAAATGTCATCCGAAGGGGAGCAAATTTCTCATGGCTAAATGGGTTCTCCTGTGAACCTAATTGCAAAGATTGTACGGCATTTATTTAATAAAAGCAGACTTCAGTGTCCAAAGTTGTATCAATCTGGCATTACCTCCTTTGGAAAACCATTTCCGCTCTTATTAAATTATTAAATGTGTGCTCTTTTTACCCAGAGCAAAGAATTTTTTTAAATTAATTATGAGGTTTAACTTTTTGCTGTGTTTACTGGTGTTTGTTCTTTTGTGAATTTTCTCTCCTTTGGCTTTGCTAAATTTTCTATTGGGATGTTTATATATTTTTGTCCTTATTGAGCTGTAAAAACTTTTTCTATATGTAGGATATTAATCCATAGTTTGATATATGTATACTGCAATTTCCTCTCCACAGCCTGGAGGTTTTTTACCTTTTTTATTACATTTATAGCATTGTGTCATATAGAAGCTTTATAGTAGTCAAATAACCATTCCTTTTATGAATTCTGCTTTCATATGCATAGTTAATTTTTCGTAGCTCTTTTACTGATATCTTTCCAGCCTTCAGTATATGTTAATTTAAATGATTGCCTTGTCTCAGATAATGTATGGGGGTTACATTATCTTATCAAAATGGTCAGTCAGCATTCTTCCTAAGTAAGGTTCCTGTGTCTGCCCTTCTTGGTGAGGAATATATACATATTTTTTACAGACGCCCCAACCCACTCTTGACACCAGCAGCATCTTTTAGTTGAGCAATGAACAATCACTATTTTGCTGAAGCTTGCTGCCTCAAAGTCATGTTTAGATTATTTAGAAAAACAAAACCAAGAGGATTTAGTTTAACAGGCTGGACCCCTTTCTGTGAAGATTAGAGAGAATCTGCACATCTTTTTCTGAAAGGTGATCTTGCCTGAGAGAAATGATAATGATGGAAATAAAAGGCCTCTTTTGCATCTTCTGTGGGCCCTCAGCGCATTTTAATCCTAATTAAGGAAGAAGTCCAAGAGAGCCCTTCCAGAAGGAGCCGATCACAATCACAGCTCCATCTGGAACACATTGAGAGTTAGCATTGCAGCTGCTGAGCATTACTGCATGAAACGCACACTGGAAACGTCTCTACACAAAGCATACACTGAAAGATGGTTTATTAAACGTGGCTGTGTGGGAGTCCTTTAGTGTTTTCTATGCCAGGAGCCTCCTCCCCCCGCTTATTCCTTTAAGCCTTGGCTGTGCATCTTTTATGCATTGTATTGTATGGGACCTTTTGAGTTGTTGGTCTGCCCTAGTGATCCGTGATAGAGGCGTGGTAATTGGTTTTAGATCTTTATCTTTGGGCATTGGGCTTGGATTATCATTAACTGGGAAAGTTAGAAATGGAAAATTCAGTGGCTTCTAGGTCACATATTGCCAGGGGGCTGGTGAAGTGCTCCATGAGGGCAAGAGGCCAAAGGGCATTGGGGGTGAGCACAATTATCACTGACGTCCGTCCCAGAACAAGTTGGTGTGTTACTGGCATTCACAACAGAGCTCAGGACCAGGGAGGACCGGAGATCTGCTTGTTATTTCAAAACCGAAGTAAGGTTTTAATGTTGCCTCAGCAGCAAAACATGAATATTTTAATGATTAGGATTTTTCCCCCCCTCTTACCAGTCTATGTAACTCACACACAGTTTGAACCAGTAGTGATCAAGCACAGTCAAGACCAATACAAAACCAAAAAGACAGGAGAGGAAAAGCACATGTCACTGGAATCTAACATAACCTCACATTCCATTTTGGCTGACATTTCCTATTCCCACCTTCACTCCGATTCAACTCTTGACAGCTGTGCAGTGGTAAGAGTTAGTCACAACTCCAAGGTGAAGGGGGTGCACAGGGCAGTGAGAGCCAGCATCCAGAATGCCCTGCTTCTCCTCTGGCTACTCAGGGTGCCAGCAGATTCCAGAGGGACACAGGTGGAGAGGGCACCCTGGGCAGTGGCCAGGACCAGGAGACCAGTGTGGTTTCAAATTTGTTCAAACGAATGTGAGAGGAAAGTAAAATCGTCATTAATTGTATTAGTCAGAGTTGTCCAGAGACTGAGTAATACAACTGTGGTTCCCCAGAACCATAATATAAATGTTAGGAGGAATTAGCTTCTGTGATTATGGAGGCCTGGCTTTGTGTCCGCCCTTCCTGGGTTTTTTAAAGGCTGCCCTACCCCATCCTCACTCCGGAATAAAAAGCTCTATCCCTTCCTGGTTATACAGAATAGAAAAGTCAGGTTTGTAAGTTTAAAAAGATGTTATAAAATTTTATAAAGTGAACGTTGTAACCTGACATGTTATAATTGTTATGCGGTTATGGTATCTGACACCAGTAGAATCTTATATTTTGCCAATATTCACAAAATTTCCTCAGAGGACTAACCTCTTTCAGGGCATCTTTTGTTGTCTTCGTTTCCTGTCTTTTGACTTTCCTCCATAATTTTCAAGAATGTGACTGACCATGTGACCTTGGGACCCATGCGGGCTTCTGAATTGAGAAAATATATATACATCTCAGTCGCAGTAGCTTTTTTCAGTCAGTAAAGGGAGAAATATGCATTGCTTCCCTAGAATGGAATAATCACTGCCCACAGGCAGAAAAAATTCCAAACTAACCGCTTTTACTGGACCATTGTTTCTTTCCAGCATTTTATGTATTGTAGTTCTCTTCATTACCATAAAAAACTCCTGTTTTTTTCATTTCATTTTTCCTTTATTTAAAATCCTAAATGAGATTTGAAAGAACGCAAGTTTCCATATTGAAAATTGGAGACTAAACATGGCCACTAAAAGGGCTGAAGGCAAAAAGCCCAAATGCCAGTCAAGGGGAAATCCAACCAGAAAGGCCAGTTCCAGGGGGTGGTGAGTGTATTAGCGCCCTGTTTGTGTTCTCAATTCTCTGCACTAATAGGCGATCTGGGTGTCACCCAGACATTGTACCTGCTGTTACTGTATGTGCGTGTTTGGTTTTATTAACATAAAACATAATGACCAGAATAGATTTTAATCAATGGATCACTCTGAAGTATTTTTCTGCCATAAATGATAAACAAACATGGCAATTGTGTGTGAGCTGTTAAAAATGTCAACGTATTCGCCTTATTCCCTATGCCTTCCTAATTTCCCTTTCCAACGACTGGCGCACTTTCACTTTCTGATTTCAAATGAGTGTCACTAGCTCACCTATAGCAGTAAGAGCCTGTGCCAAAAGCTCTAGTGAATGCAAACCTACCCTACTGCCAGAAAACTCAAACTCACTGCCTTGAAAAACACACGCTAGACATCACTGATGTGGCTACATATGCCCATGGGACAGCACAAATCAGTTTTTCAAACTGTGTGTCCAACACACAGGAGAACTCCAATAAACTACTTATATATGTATACTTTTAATTATTAGCATTATTCATGATGAAATATTTTAATCCTTTACATAAAATACTTCGCTATTATTCCTTAGTAATTCCTTAAGGCTCATGTATATCTAAATGCAGAATTTATGATGGATGAATACATAGAATCAGTTGGTATTAAACCAAGGAGGGGCGAGAATGAAACAACCACTTCCAAAGATGAGGAATGAATGACTCTCTCAGCGCACGACCACACGTGTAAAAAGAGAACATATGAACGTAAGATAACAGAAAGGAGTTAGAGTTGAGAACAAAATCAGCGAAAACTGGCCCAAGTGAGGGAGGCTTTGTAGCGGGGCTCAGGTCCCCAGATCTTGAAGGATGGACAGGATTTGTACAGCTGGAAGGACGGAGCAAGGGCCAGACCTAAACATCAGATGAACAACAGAAGAAAAGGCACAGAATTAATAATGTGCATGATAAATAGCATGCAGGCGGCACAAAAAATGATAATAATTTTTTAAAAAAACCAATAGTGTGTGCTCAACCATGCACATCTGGAGCTAGACAGTGACTCCCTAGGGGCCGGGTTGCGAGCTCTGAGTCAGGAGTGGAATGCAGGCTGCAGTTTTGTTCTTCCTTTGAGCGTATGTTAACGTTTATAAGGCCGACTTTGTGCACACATGCAGAAACCAACAGCAATAATTACTTCAGCGAATATTATAAAGAGGGGTTAGAGAGTCTTCAAAATTCAATACCTTTCTTTCTTGAGAAAGCAAACACTATCAAAAGATAATTATTTAGCATAAAAATTCAAGAATATATGAACACAAATCGCTACATGTTGCTTTAATATTTTACCAATTTAGTAAGCCATGGCAACTTCCTCTGGAGGCATGATGTAAATGAAATATAGTTTCTTTAAAATGTCCAAATTCCGTTACTAGATTGTAAGTTTCTTTATGGGAGGACCTGTCTGATTCATTTTTGTTTCTTTCAGAGCATTCACATATAGAAGTCAGTCAATAAATGCATGTTCGGTGGTGATTCGATTAATAACAGCTTTAAAACAATAAATTAGTGAAAGATTTGAATTGGACAGGGAAGGAAATCCCCTGATTAGGGATAATAATGATAAATATTAGACATTTTGGGGTGAGGGAGCTTACTTGATAAATTTGAGCATCAGTTGGAACACAAGTAAAAGATAAAATATATCAGAATGAAGTCAATAGGAGAAGTTTGAGGAATAATTTTGCTTAAGAATGTGAGGGTTAGATGAAGTCACAGATTTGGATGAATTTTAGAAAGAAAAGAGGGAAGGAGAAAATTATACAGAGTTAGTTAAAGGGTAAAAATCATAGGGTGCATCTGGAAAAATGGAAAGAAAGTTTATTGTTACTTGCGAAAGTGTGATTCCTTGATTAGGTAAAACATGAGAGATAAAATTAGGTTAAATTCACATTATAATTATGTTTAAAATTTTAGAACTCATCAGGTTAGTTTATATACACATACATTATACACTTATATAATTTATATTACAGATATACTATTCATATTATATAAATGATTGAGAGATAACCTTCTGTTAATACTTAATGCTAAAACAATCTACTTGCCTTGGAGAGATTAGAACTCTGTCCATTTTTCTATTACATAAAATGTGGAAAGTATTTATTGATTTTTCCTTCTCAGGTTCACTATGGTCTCAAAGAATATGCATTTTTAGTTTTATTTCAACAGAATATCCATGGAGAGCTTGAACCTCCATTTCTTTAACTTTGTCAACACTTTTATTTCCTCAGTAGACATTTCTGTGGATCCATTTTCACTTCTATGAGACCAGAGGAATTCAACTGGTCAAGTTCAATAACATCCTTGGTGTAATTTCAGAAGGAAATTATAGAGAGCATTTCAGGTCCATCACTTTCTTGACGGGGAAATATTAACACCCTCACCTCTTGCTCCCAAAGTAAGATTCTGGGTAGGAGTGAGTCACTTATTTTCTGAAGGAGCATTGACTCCTTTAGACCTCTCTAGTTACTTGGTAAATTACCTCTTCCATTGCCCAGAACAGTGCTCATAGATTTCAAGTAATGGATGCTTTAAAAGTAGAAAAATGCTAAGAAACCCATTATGTATGTGGGTTCCTTCAAATTTTATTTTAAATAAAGCTTATTATATATGTGTATGTTTGTATATATGTAGGTCTTATGAGTGTATATGTGCATTTATATAAAAGGACATTGGAGATTTCAGTTGTACATTTGTATTAGATTGAATTAGGCTGTGGGTTTTCCTGCTCTAATGCAATCCAACATAATAATGGCTTGACTAGATCAAGGTTTCTCACCTGTAACATTTTGAACCATAAAATTCTTGGTTGCAGGGGATGTACTGTGTACTGTAGCATCCCTGGGCTCTACTTGCAGATGCCAGAAGCAATGAAACCTTCCCACTGTGACAACCAAAAACGTCTCCCGACAATGCTAAAAGTCCCCTATTAAGAATCATTGAGCTAGACAGAAATGTATTGCTCACACATGGAGAGTCCAAGCTGGCACAGTGGCTCTGCACTGCATCAGGACCCCAGACTGCTCATTGCTTTCCTATGTCTAGCACCTGCCCTCATCACATGGGCCCATATATCTCACTCAAATATCCCCGTTCAAGGACGGCAAGGACAATGGTGTGCTGGTGAACTAACTCTCTTAAAAACAAACAAGACCCTGATTGGCAGAGAGGTGGATTTCCTTGTTCTAAATACTTTTACCATGGCTGATAGTAAACTACCAACAGTTTAACAACTGGCTTGCAAAATTCCTGAATATTTAAAAATCACCTCCATTAAGGTGGTATTAGTGGGCAGCAGCATATCACAGACAAAAGAAAGGAGAAGAGGAAGGAGAGGTATGACTTTCTGTTTAAAGGTAAATTAAGTTTCATTTCTGTTTACCCCCATAGGACAGAACTTAGTCATATGTCCATACTAGCTGCAAGGGAGGCTGGAATGCTGTGTTTATTCTGGGCAGCATACATCCAGCAAAGAATCAGGGAATCTATCAATAGGAGACAGCAACAGAAAATGTTTATTATAGGAAAACCATCAGACCCTGCCATATTATTTAAAAATGGACCAGAAATCTGAGCAAATTTTATCTAGGAGGACCCTGGAAATCTCAGCATTTACAATGTAATAACTAAGAAGAGATACATCAGAGACTTGCTCCAACAAAGATGCCTCATGCAGCTAACATCAGAGGGTGCTGGGTGATTGTTCTCGCAATTTCTTAAACTGAAGGTAAATGTGTCTCTAAAATTCCATACTTTTAGCTCAGGTTGTTTGAGGTTGGTCACCTATGTAGTTCACATTTTGGGCTCACTAGGAAACAAATATCAGAGAAATTTGGAATTAGAAGAGGTTGAATAAGGATAATGATAATAATTGTAATAATACATATAATATGTGCCAATTACTGTCTAAATACTTCCTATATTTTTATGCTTTTTAAATCTTTACAACAATCCTATGCATTAGCTACCATTATTATCCTTATTTTTAGATGAGGAAGTTGAGGCACAGATGGGTTAGGTAACTTACCCAAGGACCTACAGCAAGTAAGAAGTAGGACCAGGATTCTTAGGGATTCTCTCTTTTAATCTTTATCTGTGTATTCATCTCCCTTTACTTCTGTATCTTCTCTATGGAGAAGCTGGAAGGGTAAAAACTATAATTCCCAATTCCTTTGCAGTGAGGTTCTGGGTATACTATGTCTTGAATCATTCAGAGACCTGAAGTAGCTTAGTGGCAGCAATGTCAGAGGTAGGAGCAGTTATTTCCAGGCCATATCAAAGGTGGTGTGACCTTAAAACCAAAAATCAGTGGCAGCTCCTCCAGAACTTTTAGAGATTTGTAAGAACAATTTCTGTATTACTCCTGTTCTACTTTAGATGCCTAGAATGGTTTGTTTCCTGCACTAGACTTTACAGATGACAAAATTGAAGCTGAAATGCGATAAACATGATTGTTCCAAGGTCATAAAAAGTCAAGACTAGAATTAAACAGTTTTAGCCTGGTAAGAGTTTCAGTAATATAGTGAAAAGTTGGATTTGAGTTTTAAAATTAGGTTTGACACTTAATGGTTCTGGACACTTGGTAGGTTTTTAAAAATTTCTTCATTTGTAAGATGGAATTAACAACATTTCCCTTTTAGGGTTCCTGTGAAGATGGAATGGTTTATTAGGAGTTGGCTTGGTGCTAATGACAGATCCAAAATAACAGTTGCTTGAATAAGATGAAAGGTTATTTCTCTGAATGCCAAGGTCCCGCTGTGCCGTTCAGTCTTGAGATGGCCGTTGTACGAGCCTCGGAGTTCCAGCTCCTACCACAACCCTTAACCACTGTCAACATTTAACTTTTCCTTGTGCTCCAGGATGACTGCAGTCACGCACCACACAAAGACTGTCAATGAAGGGCTACACACAGGATGGTGGTCCCATAAGATTATAATGGATTATAAGCAAAAGGTGTGTTTGCATTGTTGAAGGAAAAGGTTGGACCTGATTATGAATCTATGATGTTGACTTGACTGTGAGGTCCCAGTAAATAGACGAGGAGGTTCAGCGTGCTGTCCACACCCCGTGTCCCCAGATGAGGCTGGGGACAAGTCACGGAGGGAGCCAAGGAACCAGCCCACCCCACCCCAGCCATGCTTCTTTCTCCCCAGCCCTTGAAGCAATATTGGAAGAACTAACAGCTGACAGCAGCTGGTATTTTGGGGGGAATTTCGGAATCCCTCAGCTGTGTCTTGGGCCACCCAGGTCATTTTAATATTTTGTTTTAAGTTCCACACGTTTTACTTAAAAATTTATTTTAGAAACGGAAAGTGCCGCTAAATATTAAAAAACCATAAAAATCTCCATGTTTACCTGGTAAATAACTCCATACAGATGTGTGTTTTTATCCCACTGTTTAGCTCTGGCCGTTCATCTGTTCTCTTGGTGCAAGTAATGAGGGAGAATATGCATCAATACAAAGAAAGGCTCAAGATGTTTTCAAATTGGGCAACTTTTGGAAGATGCAACTGTAAGAAAAAGAAATCCTCTAACAGTGGAGCCTGGACCTTTCTTAAACTAAATTGGCTGTCAAACATAGCTTTGCCGCTTGCAAGAATTAAAAAGAACTACAATTAACAGTGCAAACTGAAAAATAAACAAAATAGGATAAAATTCACATTTGTAGCAAGATGAACCAAACAAACATTCAGAGAAGTTGATAAGGCAAGCTCTGATTTTAAGCTGGCCTGCAAATTGTATTTCTCTAGCAAAAAACAGAAACTTGAATTTGGACTGCGCTTTTGTTTTTGTGGACTGCAATAAATAGACTCTTTCTTTACACAAATATTTATAATCCACTCTCCTAGTCTTAAGGAAATGGTAAAGTGATTTGAGTGCAGATGTTTAAGAGTAAAAACTAGGTTGTTTACTTCGTAACGTGAATTCCTTTTGTCGTAGTGAGAGCGCCATTCTTGCAGATGATAATTCTTTGGATAATATTGCTCTTCTCTGCAAAGCTTTAGCCTGGATGCATGGTGTCTGTAATGTGGAGATGTGTGTGTAACCAGCCACCCGCAGGAAAACAAGGCTGAGTGCAGGCAGGAGATTTACCCCACACTAGAGAAAATATGCTCCGAATTGCCTGCTAAATTTAGCCTGCAATTATGCTCCAGATTCTTCCCCATGACAAAGAATTATCTTGCTCCAAATGTCAATAGTGCTGTGAAACCCTGTTATAGATGAAAAAGCGAGGCCTAGAAGCAATGTGAGCAAGGACCCACAGCCAGCAAGTGGCTGAGCTGCACTTAGCAGCCAGAGGGCTCTGAATCCAGAGCCTTCTTCATCCAGCCTGGAATGCAGCCCAGACACACTTGGGTCATGAGGAGGCATCCAAGTGTGCCCTCCCCCCGCCCCCGTGAGCTAAGCAGTCTTGATTCTGCCGCACTAAAATTGAACTCAGCCATTGTATAGAGCATAAAGACTTTGGATTTTTTTCCCCCCAATACAATTTCATTTATGCATTGAAATTAGGCTTGTTTTATTTTATGTTTCACCCAGGACTGAGGCACTTCTATAAATGATTCTCAGATTAGCTCTTTTCTAATTAAGGATGAGTGCATTGTGCCCTAGAATGTCTTCAGTCATTGTGGAAGTGCCAGAGTATTTTCCTAAGCGTCTGTCATTACCTATTGTCACTTTTTTTTCTACCAATTCTTTCCTCCACTAATTCTTATTTCAGAGATTTCTTTTAGCCCATGAATAATGCTTTTAAATAACTAAAATAACCTAAGAAGAGATAAGATATAGTTGAGAAGGCAAGATTCAGATCTGATTATAGATTTGTCAATTTAAAGACACGAGCAGAACCAAATAGGTGTATGGAATGATACTCTAAGAGAAAGAAAAGCAAATATGAGTAGTAACAACTGCTTATATTAATGACCTATGGTCATATTTCTGATTGAAAATTCACTTTTACAACATTTCTCACCTGAGAAACGACTTGATACTATTTATACAAGCACTCACTTTCAATAATTTATAAACCTGGAAAAACATTTTAATGTAAATTTCTTAAGACTTATTTCATTGGATTAACTGCCTTTTTGACTTTGCATTTCTCACCATCTCTCATTTGGATTACCCCCCAATCTGCTTAACTGGCTTGCTCACAGCTAGTGAGATGCCCCTCACAATTTTTTTTTTCCACCAAAGTAAACTTGCTAAAATTAAAATCTGACCACACCATTATCCTGCTTAAAATTCTTCAACTGTTTCCATTAACTTTCCAAAACACCTGTGGAAACATGTAAGACCCCCAGCCCAACTTGCAAACTCCCCCCAACCCCCGCCCCCCAGGCTGCCCTTACTCAGGTCAAGTGGAACTATTTGCAGTTTCCCTCACTAGCCACCTTTCTGGTGCGTGGCTGTATTTGCACTTGGAGAAGCCTCGTTGAAGCTTTGTGTACCCAATAAAGTCATTTAAATTTTAAAATGTAAATAATGTTGCTTCTGCGAACTGTCCCCACTTGGAGCTATATGTTCCTTCTAAGTTCCCATAATAACTTCTACATGTTTCTATTACTATACTTAACTATACTGTATTTTAATGACCTATTTACCCATCTGACTTTCCCACTAAATGTTGGGCTCTTGCTCTGCAGGACCTTGTCTTGTTCCTGTTTGAATGCTCCATATATTACATACTTTCTGGTATGTAGTAGATGCTCAATGAATATTTTTAGAGCTGAGAGTGAACAAGTGAACACATGTTGAATATATAAAAATTACTCTAGAATCTAATTTAATCAATCATTTTCAAGAGCTCCTCCTAATCAACTTTGTCTTTTTGTTAAAGCATTCTGTGAAGTGATCAATTTCAGAGTTCATTTGCGGCCTATTCAAAATGTAATTGAGGTTATTATTATAAGGTAAACAGATAATTTCCTATGTTCATTTTTGTAAGTATTGAGGGAATATTTTGATAAGCAAACAATATAAATGCGTTTTCAAAATAAACTCAAGTAGCATGACTTGAAGTGCTGTGTTATCTCAAAATTTTGTTAGGTAGCAAGCACATTGTCAGTGTCCATTGACCTGGTGGTGAATAACTACTAGCACAGTATTTTGAAACCCCACTTCTAAAAAGGTCTTTTACCAGCTAGAAAGAAGCCAGTTTACATGGAATGATTTACTATCTTCTATGCACATTCAAGAGGACTAAACTGAGCTTAACTTTAGTCACGCTTATTATAGTGGGGACACACACACACACACACACACACACACACACACACACACACACACGACCAATAGCTTTGTTCCAGAAATGTCCTCCAATCGTTTTCTTTTCCATCAGATTAGTTATGTGAGAGTCCTGCTGTTGAGTTAGCATTCATCACAAATTCCCACCCTGAGAAAGTCTTATGCATTCAATTCCCAATTCCTTGTGGAATGTTTGCTGTATAATGTTTACCAAAGAAAAACCAAGGAAGATAGTTACCTAATGAAGAGCAGCCCCACCTGGAGGCACTATTTTAAAACAACAGAAGAGGTTGCAGTGTCCAGATACTTAAAAAGGAGGTTGGGAGAAACAGGCTAGACACCAAAAGACAGGAAACATTTCACCAAACCAGACTCTGAATGGAGCAAGTGAAATCACAGTATGTTGGAAGCCACCTTGCTGTTACATGTCCAGGGGTCACCGCAAATGGGGACATCTAAGTGTTAGTCTCGATTTTACCATTGATTTGTGACTTTCATTTGGAAAATGAAAAGAAATGGTTGTTTGCTTACCCAGTAGTGTCAAGGCAGTGTTTAAAGGAGCTACTGGAGCTTCTTCTGACAAATAACAAAGTCATTTACCCAGGGTGAATTTAGTTAGAAGAAATAATAGGCTCCAGACCACTAATGAGATGGGCCAAAATAGAAATAAACAAACACTATGGCAGTTACTGAGGGAGGACTGATCTCTGGGGGAAATGAACTGGTACCTTACTTTGACAACACATCACTTAAATACAAGGCTCTTTTTGAAAAAAAAAAAAAAAAATAGTTTTGAGGATTATTGTTTAGTATTTTGTAAGACCATTTTTAAAGTTTATATTAAAGATAGAACATCACTGCTAAAAGAAAGCTTGTGTATAGGTTATTTAAATTTTTCAGAGGTTATGTCGGACGGGAATCCACTGGAGGGCAGTATACAGTAAGAGTTATGACTGGTTGCCTGGAATATTGATTTGTTTTAGAACATAAACTGCATATCACATTACAGCTTAATCTTTAAAAATGACACAGCTCTGTCTGTTTTAAAGTTTTAAAAGATCCCCCATGTTTAGTGCCAGGAGAGGTCTGTGTGTTTCTATCTGGTGTGAAGAATGATGATGCTGATTATATGTTGAAAGCATCTCTGTCTTAGTGATGAATCAAAAAGTGTGAATTCAAGTTTCTGCACTCAGTTGAACGATGATGCATTTCAATCTGGCTAGACTTTAATTTATACGCTCTTACCCTAAGGAAAGAAAGCAGAGACAGCTGCCATTAGTTGAAGTTAGGTCCTGCTGCCTCACATGCCTTGACCCTGGAAAATTGAGTCCAGTGTACGGGATCCCATCAGCTGCCTGTGTAGCACCCATACCCACTGTGAAATGTCTTTAACTTGATTTCCGAACATTAATGACACATCTGTGAGATAAAGCTTGCAATTCAACTTGTTAACTTAACTGTGGAAATACTACATTTCATTAAAAACAGTCATCTTTTGCTTATAATACTTGCCTCCTCACTTATAGTTCCCTTTTCTTCTGTCCAACCATTCATTCACCCATCCATCCATTAATTTATTCAATATGTATTGTTCTCCTGTGTATGTGCTGGAGTTAAAAGATGAGTATGAAATTTCAGGTATGGAACAGGAAATAAACTCATCAGAATACAAAGGCTTGGAGAGCCTTAGGTGTTTCTCAAATAATAATAGCAGACATGTGTATAGCTCCGTGAACTGAGCACTTGTTATGAGCTCTTAACATAACAACCCTGTGAGATAGGTTCCATCATCATCATCATTATCCGCATTTACAGATGGATACATTGAGTCATAGAAAGATCAAGTCCCTTGCCAATGGTCACATGGTATGAGTGGCAGAGCCAGAGGTTGAGACTTGCTCCAGACCCCAGGTTTTGAGCTACACTGCTCCTCAAAAGCAGGGGTTCCAAGTGAAGCAAAAGTCAGCTTGGGAAATAGATAATTTAAGGATGGCTTTTGATTTTGCGAAAGATGCAATGACCCAGACAATTGAAATGTTTTATTCAGTCTATTACAACAGGGGGAATGCTCATGAATGAACGTCGCAAAGAAGAGGAAGAGAACTGAGAATTTTAAAAAACAAGGAAGTCATTGAGAAAACGTGGGCATAGGGTATATCTGAATCTGCAAGGGCAGGTTTCTTTGCTGTTAGCTGGTTGGCCACTTCTTGGACTTCAAAAGGGCCACAAAATGCTGGAAGGATTTCTTGAACCTTTTGCTCCTTTCCAGGAACAAAGGGCTCAGATAAAGTTCAGCATTGCCAGCTCCCACTTTTGTTTAAGACAATGAATATTATGGCATGCTGAATAACTGAGAGACAATCATATGTCTCCCACGTGGCGGAGGGAGGGAGGGACCAAGAAATAGTCTCTCAAGGACATTCATTGGCACTGTTCCTGTGAAATCAGCGGAACCATCTGATGGAAGGGGTGACAAAGGTTGGCTGTTTTAGAGTGCTGGAGTGCTGGTTCAGGTATCTTAAAAGAGACGTGCCCAAACAAACAAAAGAAGAAATATTAATATCAAAGTTCACATTAAAATAAAGAGCCAGGAGTTGAATTCGGAGAGTAACCAGATCAGTGGATTCTCAAATGTAGTGAGAGGAGAATGTTATTAGTATACAGGACCACTTGTTGAATTTCTTAGGGATCGGGAGCTAGAATGACAATACTCCTGGTGATGTTGGTCCACGGTTGTGGTTACCTCTTTCATAAGTACATGTGTGACCAAGTATTTCATGGGACTTCTTAGTATCCAGACGTGGCTCTCCCTTAGGATCCAGGAGGAAATCTGGCCCATGCATGGTCTGCAGTGGTGGTGAGTTGTTTGAGTTTTATGTCAAGTCCTTGGGCTTCATCTCCTAGGGTTTTTCATAATCTGAGGGGAAGGGACAGCTGCCAGGCAACCTAGAGTCTTGATAGGGAGCTGGGTAGTTATCACAGAAGGTAAGAATAACCTTTTATAACCACTTCTTAGAGTAGACCAGTAATCCAAGGAAAATTTCCACTCTATCAGAGAGAAGACCAAATTCTGGTTTTGTACCAGTATAATATTTGGTTTAAAATCTCCTTTTGAAAATTTGATAAATTCATTGTGATGGGTAGAAAAATGGCCCCTCAAAGATGTCTGTTTCCTAATCCCTGCAACATGTGAATTTGTTATGCTACCTGGGGAAAGGAATTAATTTCATTGCAGATGGAATTAAGGTTGCCAGTCACGTGACCTTAAAATAACAAGATTACCCTGAATTATCTGGTGGACTCAATGTATTCACAATTGTTTAAATGTGGAAGAGAGAGGCAGAGAAGCCAGTATCAGAATGACGCATGTGAGGAAGACTCAGCTGGTTACTGCTGATTTCAGATGGAAGAGACCATCAACCAAGGAACCCAGGCAGCCTCTACAAGCTTGACAAGGCAAGACAACCCATTCTCTTCCAGAGTCTCCAGAAGAAATGCAGCTCTGCCGATGTGTAGACGCTAGCCCATAAGACACATGGTGGACTTCTGAACTGAAAGATAATAAGTTTGAGTTGTTTCAAGGTTCATACTAAGTTTGTGGTAGTTTATTAGAGCAACAATAGGAAACTAATACATCCATCAATTTTTTTTGTCAGCTTTGACCATGACAAAAAAAGTCCCTTTCAGCAAAACTTCCTCAACTTTCTATATTCATTCAGGTTTTGTCCTACATTTTCCTCTTCTCATTTGGAAACAACCAGTCCTTTTACTTTAGGACAAAACTGCTCCCGTTTCCTTGATGTAAAGACATCCCTTATAGTACACCTTCTCAAAGTGGCAAAGATAAACATGCTCTTCAACACACCCAAATACTGACCCTCTCTATATCATAAAAATAAGAGGCAAAAACATAAAAAATTTAAATTATGCTTAGTAATTAATGTTTCAGTATTCTATCTTACTAGAAATAATCTCAGCATCCTGTGAATATTGATTAATTAACTCAATTTAATATCAGTATAAGTTTTAAGCTGCCTAAAAATCTTGGAAATGATCTTCAACTTGACATACCACAAAACATAAATACTGTTTGTAATTAAGAGTTGTCTATGTTGATGTTTGAGTGATGACAGCTTTTAAGCCTCACGTTCCCCACTTCTGTTCCACAGTAGGGAAGGTTGGTAAGAAAGCTCAGGTGCTTCCTCCTTTGGTGCTGGTAGGAAGTTCAAACCACTCCAGCCCCTACTTGCACATGGGGAACTTCACTCCTGCTCCACTCCAACTTTCATAAAAATCCCACACCAGTCTCCTTTCCTTGTTCTCTTTCAAGCCATTTGGACTTGTTTGGGAGACCTGCCCTGCTCTCTCCAGAAGACCTCCTTGTGTGAGTAATAAACCTTTTCCTACCACCATAGTATTTGTGTGACATCGTTAGTCTCCAGTCAGAACCACATTTTGGGTGAGTGTCCATCCTTTCTTTGGAAAGTGTCCACAAAATTGTTGAAATAAAATTTTTCAGAATTAGTGATTCAATTTTGGTTAAATATATTTACATTTTTCATCATCTGAAACATTTAGTAGAAGTAATGCTATCTTACTCAATCAGCAAATCTGCATATGTTTAGGAAAAACATACCCAAGCAGGATATAAGTCTACATGTATATTATACTTGACACTGATGTAATGGGAAATCCACAGCTGTTTTTGATTACATCAAAATGATTAAATGAGTCTTGTTTGCCAAGAATTTACTTAAATCACGTGAACTTGAATTCTTGAAACATTTTTTAGTTTATTTCTATAAAGATACCTCTTTTTTAAAACATTGAAAATATTTGAGGGGTTCAATTCCTTTAATATCTGGGAATTCTAAGGATATTCAATTCATGGAAATGCTTTTTATCACTAAGTCAATCAGAACAGAGCTCCTTTAAGAGATTTTATAACCTAATTTATTAATACCATGAAGGGTAGGAAAATATTATGTACTTTCACAATGAGACATACAGGCCTTCTGAATTACACATCTACAAACATAGAAACAGACACCAATAGAGAGCTTTATTTAAAATTTTTTAGCCATGGGTCAAGCATAAACACAGAAGTACAAATCTCACTGGTTTAGATCAAAGAGGGTTTTATTCCCAGTGGGTACAAATTCTTAATTGATTTGAACTTAAAATAGACAAAAAGATAAACAGAAAAGACTAACATCAGATTCTCTGTTGCCTTTCAACCAGGAGAAACAAGATGTCTAGAAACAATTAATACATTTGCAGAAATCATGAAATGATCAGACCATGAAGCTGAGAGAAGCCAGCACCAGATATGACACAAGTCCTCAAAAGGTATTCAATCAAATCTTCATCATGCTGTGGTTGGACAAGAGTCCAGAACACAGAATCAGGAGCTGAACTCACGTTTGGGTTCCTGGAACACTACTCAGGAATGGAGCAGAAAGGGCTCCAAGAAGCCTCCTTACATCTTGGTAGGAGGAAATGGGATCCTAAGGCAGAGACCAATACTATCTGAGTCAAGGCACCAAACACTGAAAGACTAAATGCACCAGGCAATGAAGGAGATGATTTTATTCATCCTATTGTGACAGAAAGAACATTCATTAATGATAAATGTTTCAAATAAGATGGAGAAAAATTTTTTTTTTTTTTTAAACAAGAAAGTCATTGATTAATGACTTTGGCAGAGCAGGGAATATAAGTGAGTAGGCATGTTCTAGAAGCATCTGCTACGACTAAGGGACATATACTGGCCAGGGTTTCCTGGGCATCTATCTGAAATGGGTGATTTTAGCTTTCTCTGAAGAGAAGCTTTGAGGAAGCAAGGGAAGAGAAAGATATTGTTTAGCACCCGTGAGAACATCAGAGACCTGGGGAGATTAGATATTATGAATAACTGAGAAACGTTGAACCAGTTAGACTGCGTAGGGTGGCATTTTAGGTTACAAAATAGCAGAAGTAACTTAGGCAGCTGATAGAAACCACAGGATCATGCCAGAGCTGTGTTTCTGTTGCAGCATAGTAATTCAAGATGTAGAACTTCTCAGAAAAGTCCCCTGTGTGAGCAATATGGATATTACCTAATGTTGATTTACAGTTCTATGTATGTCTATTAGATCAAGCTTGTTAAATCATGGCATTCATAATTATTTTTATCTATTTTTAAAAGTCTGCTTACTCTATCCATTATGAGAGATGTGTCAAAAGTCTCCTCTGATGGTGAATTTGCCTGTTTCTCCTACCGTTTTTCTTCGCTTATATTTCTGAGGTTATTCTATTAGGTACAAATGAATTTAGAATTGTTTAATTCATCTGGTGAGTTGAAACTTTTATTATAACATAAAAAATTATTTTGCCTCAATTTCTCTTTCGTTCCACGTTAGTATGGCTAACTTAAAGTTCTGTGGTTTGGAATCTGTGTTATATAACTATTTCCATCTTATTATTTTCACACTTTTTTCAGTTTCTATGAGTCTCTTCCTTTTTACATATAGCTGAATTCTGACTCCCTATATGAAAATTCCTGCCACTTTTATTGAGGAGTTCAACTATCCCCATGAATCCACTGAAATTTGTTATAAATACTAAAGTATATGTGTGTTTTTCTTATCATTTTAATTTGTGCTTTTTCTTTTTCTTTTTTGGTTTGTTAGTTTTTTCCCTTCATCTATTGCCTATTCTTTAACTGACTGGGAGCTCTTCCTCCTTCCCCTTTTCCCCCAGTGGTTACTCTTAAACTCATACCATGCATATTTAAGTGAGAAAATGAAAATTTTGTCAATATTTTTATCATTCTGGGTCCAGCCAGGGAAAGAGATAAACCACTTTAAATCTTTCAGTAGAGGGAATTTAATACAAGGAATTGGTTTCAGAGGCAACAGGATTGCAAAGAATCTATACAGAGGAGAGTAATTCACAGTTGAGCCAAATTAGGAAGTTACTTCCACTTCTGGGTTGGAGGGACAGTGGAAAGAAGTCCAAAAATCTGCCTGTTAATATGTTTATAGTTCCCCCCTTATCTGTGGCTTAACTTTCTGTCTGAAACTATTACAAGGAAAATTCCAGAAATAAACAATTCATAAGTTTTAAATTGCCCACTGTTCTGAGTAGCGTGATGAAATGTCACACACCTGGCCTGTGAGTCATCCCTTTGTCCCCTGTCTCCAAGCTGTAGACACTCCCTACCCAGTAGTTCCTTAGTAGCTGCCTGGGTTATCAGGTTGACTGTCCTAGCATCTCAGTGCTTGTATTCAAGTTGCCTTTATTTTACTTAATAATGGCCGCAAAGTGCAAGAGTAATGATGCTGGCAATTCAGATATGCCAGCAGAAGCTGTAAAGTGATTCTTTTAAGTGGAAAGGTATGCATGAATGAGGGGGGGAAAAAAAAAAAACAAACATATATATATATATATATATATATATATACACACACACACACACACACACACACATATATATAGGCTTTGATACTATTCCTGGTTTCAGAGATCCCCTGGGGGACTTGGAACTGTCCCCTGCAGATAAGGGGGACTGCTTCCAGTGTTATCTTCTTACTTGGTCTTCCCTTCCTATCAATCTACTTTCAATATTTTTCATCTCTTTGTTGTCTGTTTTCTCTGCATTCTGTGTAATTTCATGTAATACCTGCAAGTTTCCTATTTCTCATCTCTGGTGTGCTGTTTAACCATTCTAAAATTAAATTATTACATCATTCGTTTGTAGAACTTCTCTTTAGTTCTTTTAAAAAAAGTCTCCCTGTTAATGTTTATAGTTTTTTACTTCTGTTTCATTTTTTTTTTTCTTTAAATGTGTTTAATGTAGTTATTTTTTATTCTATATTTGAAACTTCTACTGCCTTATGTTTTTGCTGGTCTGATTTTGTTGTTGGTTTTTGTTTTTTTTCCGACTCTTGCTCATGGTGACTTATTTTCTTATGTGTTTTATTATTATTATTTTTTTTATTGTGAACTTATATTTGTTGGAAGTGCTTCTGAGAATTCTTTAAATCTGGGCATGAACATGTGTTCCTTCAGGGAAATTTTATGTTTGCTCCTAACATTACCAAGGGCATTGTAAACTCACATACACTTTAAACGACAGGTTTTGCTTTACAGTATTTAGGGCCAGGAAGAGACTGTAAATCAGGCCCTAAACCCATATGAGATCTGGTCAGTGATCAAAAATTCTCAAGAAAAACTTTTTAAGAAAAACAAAAACTCTCTAACTAGAACCAAGACCAAGACAGAAAACTCTGTCAACAACTGCTTTTGTAGACAAATTACTTTTTTCCCTAGTTTGTCCTGTTCCTGAGAGTATAGTTCCTCCAGGACCCTGACGTTAAATGAATGCTCTTTTACCCAGCTCCCTTCTCTACAAAGGCCCAAGACTCTGTCCCCAGCCCCCTCGTGCTCCAGGCTTCAGGGTCGTGGCTACTACTGAGCATCCGGCAGGTTTATTGCTCACTCGTTTCCCTCTTTTCCTGCTTCTGCTTTGCTTCTCTCCTCCATGTTTTCTTCACACTTTCTCACAGGCTTTCTCAATCTTTTAAAAGAGGTGGGATGGGTGAAAGGAGTAAGCACAGAAAAAAAAGAAAGACTCACGGACTCAGACAACAGTATGGCGATTGCCAGAGGGAAGGAGGGGGTGGAGGGAGGTAGGAGATGGTAAAGGGGGAATAAATAAATGGTGAAGGAAAGAGACTTGACTTTGGGTGGCGAACACACAATGCAATATACAGATGACATATGGTAGAAGTGTATACCTGAAACATATAATTTTTATTAACCAATGGCACCCTAATAAATTCAATTAAAAATACAAAAAATATATATTTATATTAAGCATTTTTAGTAGTTATATCTAGAGGGTAAAAATTCCATGCATAAAATAAAGATATGGAAATAGGAAATAAACAAGGGTAGCAAGTTCACAAGTTACCTTTTGTAATAGTGTAGAAACACTATTCAGAAGATATTTCTATGTGTTTGTTAGCATTTTTCTCCACTTACTATGTGTCAGCTCTCTGCTAAGCACTTTGCATATATTACCTAATTTGATGCTTGTAACAGCTCCATAAGGTAGATATTATTATTACTACCCCATTTAATATCTTAGAAAAATGAAGTTCAGAAATATTAACATACTCCAAATCATGTAAGTAATAAGGTGTTAGAGGTGCATCAGAACCCTGGTGTCTCTGACTATAAAACCCATGTTTTTAACTTCTCTTCTATAAAGTTGAGTGCAGATAGAATGGGTGTATTACTGCGGACTCAGTAGCCTTCATAAAATCTTCACAGCCTTGAGCTGGAAGGTTATTTATACATTTTCACCTTTGATTCAAGAAATATAGCGATAAGACTTTGAAGTGAAAAATTCTAAGTCCACTTTATTTTTTTTAACTCCCTTTATATCAAAGACTTCACTGCAGTTTGGAAAGCTCCCATCAACTTTATGCCCGTATCTGTTCTTTTGCTCCTTTTGAAACTCACGTGTAAAGCATGCTAAGTGACAGATGAATCGGTAGGAGAGCAAAAGAAGACAGGTAAAGAATCAAACAGAATTTTACACGGCTTAGAAACGTATGCCTGAGACCCTCTCCTTGGCAAATTCTTTAAAAGTATGATTATGACAGTGACAAGTCTTTTTTCTATGAGTGTGAATCCAAGTTAAGACATGACACGTTGCAAATCAAAAACAAAAGACGATTGAGTAAGGAGACCATGGGTCAGGTTTCTGAGAAAGAAAACCAGTTCCCATCTGAGCTTGAGATTCCCGCAGCACACTTTTTATGTGTGATCGGTAATAAGCAAAGCAGGAGGTGGCCAGCTTCAACTTCCTCCTGGGGTTTTTAAAGAAGGAAATATGAACTACAGAATGGTCGGGATTGGTGGTTAATCACTGTAATAGGCATAATGCACATGCACAGATGAAAAGCCTGTAGGGGAGCCTGAGCAGGAGGGATCCTGTTTCCACTACTTTTAGTACAATGAATGTAAGATATTTCAGCAATTAAATCAGTTTTGGTCATTAACAATTGTTAAAATTCCTTCTTTCCTTGTGCCTGTGGAAAAAAATAGCTTTCATTCCCTAGGATTTTTCAGTTCTTACAGCTAATGCTAAAAAATTGAAGAGATTCTATGTGAAATCCTTAAAATTTAGTTCAGAAACAATAGTTCCATTACAATAGAGTGCTCTTTGAGAAAGATTCAACTTTCTTCTTAATCTAATAAGGATGTTTACAACTGGAATGCTACTGCTACTGATAGAGAATGGCAGTGTGTGGAAGTAGGAAAAGCACGCTTGTTTGGTGTGTTGTGTTTTATATAACTGAATCCTGAAGCTGAAATAATCAAATACAGAGGATGGGAATCATTAGTGAGTTAAGCCGAGTTTTCAGATGTTCTCTGCGAACAGAAGTGGGAAGAACAGGGAAATCGATTCCTGGTTTCGACTTATGGATCTGTCATCATACAGAGCCCTTTTATGTTCTAGGGTGGTGGCGCTGAAAGGCTGTGGCACACATAGGGGCGAGCTTATTGTAAGGCAAAACATTCCTCTGGGAACCTCTGGACCAACGGGGACAACCAACCCAGCGTTTCTTTCACTCCATTAGCTCTTCCATCTTCAAAGACTTGTGTCTCCAGCCTGCAGCAGAACTTCCAACAAGGTTCCTGTGAACCACGGTTACTGCCGAGGGTGCAAACTCTCATTAACACTTGGTTGCCTCCCACATGCACCCCATCGGGGCTGGCATTGAACTTGCAACCCAGGTACATTCCTTTGACTGGAAATTGAATCCGTGACCCTTTGGTGCATGGGTTGACGCTCTAGCCACTGAGCCACACCTGCCAGGGCAAGCTTAGAACATCTTTTTAAAACCAGGACCAGGTAAGTTTTGTGTTTTTTTCTTTGATTTTAAAGATGGAAGTCTGTAAAAGGGCACAAGAGCCAACATACATAAACATGTCCCAACTGACTAAATATGCGGCATGGTGATGCCATTGTTCTTCCACTTTGGTGGGCAAGAGGTAGAAGGTAAAACCTTTGTCCATTCTTGTCACCATTTTATTGATGCCTACACTTGTAAAATGTATTTTAAAAATGTCACTGTAGGCAGGCCATTGAGAGAGATGGCATACAAAAGTTGCTGGGAGACTTTTGATCATCTCAAACATCACATAAATATTTAGTAATACCAACAGTAAACATAGTCCTGTTCCCAAAGAGGCGCAGTTGAGAATTGACCTTCCCTGCAATGTCTGGAAGAAACAGATCTTGTTCTTTGATCACAGAGTTCATCTCTCATTTATTTGTCTAGTACATCTCACTTCAGTGTCCTGGGAGTGCTATATGCCTGAGTTTTAAGATCCCAAAATTTGATAAAAACAAGGATTATAAGAAGAGTAATGAGACTCTCTAAGTAACAAATGCAGTGAGGCAGTTGTGGAGATAAAGAAGAAATAAAATATGCACAGTTAGCAGCATTGGCAACAATTTTTATGTCAGATGTTTTATTCTTAACAAATCTGAACCAGATGCATATATATTTATACGTTATCGATTTAATATGAACTTGATTTTTCTAACCAACTCTTAGTATCAGTTACCACTGGTCTCCGACCAGGATGGTGTTATTATATCAAGTTATTTTTGACTGAGGAAAATGTCAATGTATCAGCCATGTAAAATAAGGATAATTTACCATGCCTAGTCTGTCTTTTGGCTTTCTTCTCCCTTTCTCTAGAATGAACCAGTAGCTTATTTATTCAGAACTTTCTTCTTTGCATTTTCCCCTGCCTTTGCAGACGGTGTCACAAAGTTTTGCTAATATCCTCTTTGGTAATCAGAGCTGTTTAGAACCCACTTTAGTCCACCTGCTCCTGAGCTGCTGGCTCACATCTTCCTGCCCAAGGACCAGTCACTGCAGCAGACCCCCTGAGCTGCAGTGTGCCCTAGGCTTCCACCCTCAGGCTGTCCCAGACATGAAGAACAGAGAGCTCACTGAGTGGGACTCAAGCCTTCTCCAGCGTCAGACTGTCAAGGCCACTAAAGAGTTCTGGGAGGGTCCGTGGGAGGTTTTTTTTCATGTCCGCTAGGTCAATTTGCAACCCTTATGACATGGACTTTCATCTAGCACAGTGCTTGGGACATAATGGTGCTCAACAGAGAATGATTTTCACCTTTCCCCTGCAAGGGAGTTAGAAAAAAATAACTACAGAAAATTTTTAGAAGAGGGAGAGACTACCATGTACAGCTGAGGTGATCAAAATATTTTGTGGATGAGGTTGATTTGAGCCAAGGGCCAAAGAGTAGGTTGCCTCGTTCATTCAACAGATGCTGTAACCCACCCAACATACTTCAGGGACTGCTACAAATGAGGAAGAATATAATGGTGACCATAAACAAACACAAGAGTTTACAAACAAACTATGTGAGGCAAACAAACGTTTATCAAATAATTGCATAAAGAAATATATATTTACATGGTAAGCAACATAAATGTCCAAAAGGGAAATGGTGAAATAAATTATATGTTCTTTTGATTTAATCTTATATGGCCATTGAAATTGTCTTTATAACTGGTGTAATGATTATAATAACACTATTTTAAAAGTGGGAAGTAAAAATACAGAGCATAATCCCTATTTTACAAAAACAAATGCGTGTTTGCCTATGAGAGGAAAGTTGATTACATACCGCATTGAACAGTGATTAATCCTGGTAATGAGATTTTGAAGCACAGAGCAAGGTCTCATTAAAGAGTAACGTTTTTGCCAGGAGGCAAGTAGATTTGTTTTCCCCTTGTCTGAATGTGCAGTTAGAGCCTATGCATACTTTAAATGGGGAACTAAGGTTTTAACATATTTTCTCTCTCTCGGTTGTTTCTTTTTTGTTTTGTTGGGGCAGGAAAGAAAGTGAAGGTCCCTGAGAGAACAGACTTTTAAATTCTAAATAAAACATGCTTCCAGTGGTCTTATCTATGTAATAATGTATTTATAAAGTATTACTCTGCATTTAGTCTGAAAGAACCAAAGAAAGTTTGATTTTGCACTAGGAAGAAACCCAGCTTTAAGGAAAGTTCATTTTGGTGAATTTTTTTGACTGAACCCTGGATGGATGTGACTGCTGTTCCTATGGATCAATGATGTCTGGTTCTACTCTCTTTCTGGGGCACACTCAGGGGACTGTACTTTACTGACTGCTTGTAGTTAAGTGTGTCCATGTGACTAGTTCTGGCCAATGCTGAGGATCCTTTCTGATGAGATTTTACAAAATGTTAACAAGAGATCTACCAGCTCTGCTCTTTCCTGTGAGGCAAATGCAAACACACTTGCTGAGATGAGGACTCCTTCAGCTTGGGGTCCCTGAGTGACTACTGAGCAGAGGCCCTCCAACCTCTACTGCCCCTCCTACTGAGTGCCACCCCAGGTCCACGTTGGACATGTAACTTACATGAAAGGTACACCTTGTCTGTTCCAGCCACTGAGATTTGGAGCTTCAGGTTTACCACACGTAACCTAGCCTACCCAGAATGACACGGGGAGTGACTCAGCTCCCGACAGGCCCTGGCTTCCCCAAAGATCAAAACAGCCTCCTAAATATTCAAGTTCTCTTTTACAGATTTCCATGCTCCTGCCACTTTCAATGCACAGTGGAACCTTCTTTTAGAACAGAAAGCAACATTGTAGGGCACATTATATCAAATGCTGGAGAGTCAGCTCCTTCGGTGATTTCTAGACTGTGTGTCTATAATGCCAAATGCCCAGATGACAAATGAAAAATCCAGTCAGACGTCTGTGTGTTCTCAAATAGCATCCGGATGCTTGATATCAGACAAACCATCTGCTCAACTACTGGACTTGGAAACCTTTCATTGGATATTTAGCATTGTACATAAATAGGCCTAAAGTCAAGGATTCAATCTGAGTTTGGGCTTAGAAATCCTATGTTTGGTTAGGTGGACCTGAGATAGGCACTTGTGAAAGCAGATGAGATGTCTTAGTAAATGCTTTGTAGGTTTAAAAGTGAGAGATTCTGGACTCCCTCCCTCAAGAGATATCCCTTTTAAATCCACTGTTAGTGACATTCCATTTTATTTTTTGAAATACAAATTTTCTCTTTTAATATGCAAATCTGGCTGAGTTGGTTGTAGCACTTCATCTTACAAATACTTGAAAACCATTGAAGAAAAGGATGTTTAGGTATTTAGGTAATATAGGGCAGGCTGAAAAGTAGGAAGTGGGATAACTAGAGAAAAATATGAGGAGAAAGAAACAATTTCAGGGAGTGGGAAAGAGGTCACCAGACCAAGTGACACAGAGATGTCCCAAAGCTCATTTCTTCCCTATGCAGATGAAGACTTCTTTATTTTGGTCCTAAAATTGGGATTTTAATAAAAAATGTGAAAGTGGATTTTGGAATAAAAGAGAGAGGCTTGTGTTTTCATGATCAAAGAATCTGTATGTAAGCTATGAATTGAGAAAATTCAACATTACTTTTGAAGATCAAAGATCAACATTACTTTTGAAAAAAACAAGCATCAATTTTCATGTTTATTTGGGCCTATTTTCCATATTAAACAATGCTTCAGTGGTAGCCAGTGATTTCCACTTTGTTATGTTCTGTTTCCATAAAGTGATACAGTTTAGAGAGGCAATGGCTGTCACCGGGGTCCTGGCCTGCTTCATAATCATCAGTCTTGTGTCCTCCTGATGTCAGCTACTTTTGTTCTGGGAAATGCTGCTTCACTGCTGTTGGCTTCACATGGAATCACAAAATGCTCCAAGGTCATGTTCAGTGCCCCCTGGAACTGAGGAGGAAGTAGAGGAAACCCAATTTCCTGCTAGAATCAGTGGAGTTTCTGGTACAAAAGGTCACTGTTGTCTATAACATCTTGTGTGGCTCTGGAACTCACTGAGGGAATTGGGCCAAGCAGACATGGGTGTGGAGCAAGAATTGGCCTTCCACTAATTTACTTGGCCTCATGCTGATGAATAATAATGACTTACATGTCACAGATTTTTATCTAGTGAGAGCATAAAGGGTTTTAAATCCCCATACTCCCATCAACCTCTATGCAGCTAATTGAAACTTAAAACATAGGCATTGTTCCTATTGTTTCTATTGTGGTTTACGAGGGATGCTTAATAGAAAATTTGTAGAAATACCCGGATAGAGATAACATCTCAACTCCCATGATTATGATCAGATTCTTACATCAACCATCCCTTCCTTCAAATCATTAGAGATGAATGTTCAGAATGATAGACTTGCATTGCATCTCTCAATGTAGTTAGTCCATTCTCATAAGTGATAAGTATTAAAACTGCCAAAAACCCATTCCTCCTCCCCCTGCCCTTGATTTTGTTTTTCCTTGTAAGCAACCTACAGCTGCCTATAGAGGTAAGCTGGTAATAAACAGGTTATAATAGCCAGCAATCTCTCTCTCTTTTCTTTCTTTTTTTTTTTTTGGTAGCCAATGTTAACATCACTTCTCTTACCTGAGTCATGAGTGTCCTGTTACTTCTGATATTTCAACTTCAGTGATGCTGTCACCTGCATTGATCATCTGACATTCTGCCTGTGTTGAGAGAGACACTTGAGCTTCTTGAGTTCCTATGTGTCTTGCTGGGTGTGCCAAGACTGCAAGGCTCATTACCCAGGGCATTTCTCATGTTTGTTTATGCAGCTGGTAAAGCAGGAGATGAGTAATGTATCCCTCCTTGGACAAAGAGCAGACTAGAAAAGCAGTGAATTCATCCAGCCAGTGTGGCTCAGTGGTTGAGCTTCAGCCCATGAACCTGGAGGTTATGGTTTGATTCCTGGTCAGGGCATATGACCAGTTGCTGGCTTGGTCACCGGCAGGGGTGCGCAGGAGACAGCCAA
The DNA here is from genome assembly GCF_054644295.1 of Miniopterus natalensis. Classification (NCBI taxonomy): domain Eukaryota; kingdom Metazoa; phylum Chordata; class Mammalia; order Chiroptera; family Miniopteridae; genus Miniopterus; species Miniopterus natalensis. The sequence continues at coordinate 24,876,085 of NC_142096.1, forward strand.
ACCATGATTCTCTCTAATCACTGGTGTTTCTATCTCTCTCTCCCTCTCCCTTCCTCTCTCTGAAATCAATAAAAACTTAAGAAACTGTTACAGGCTAATTTGGTAGCTTACACATGGGATAAAGTCAAATCCAGATCCAGCAGTCTGTGCCACCTGAATTGCTTTTATATATGTGTGTTTTTCCCCCCAAATAGTAAGCCTCTTCAGATCAAGAGTCTGAGTCCTCTTTACATTCTCTTTGGTAAACTTATAGCAGATATTCAGTTAGTGTTCACCGGCCATGATGATGAGATGAGCTTATGCCATGATGAGGTGAAACTTTGACATCAAGAAAACAAGAGAATCATTGTGGCGACCTGTAACACCATAATAGAATGCCACTCCTCGCTCCCTTCTTACTCATAGTAACTCTTGCTGTAGACAATAACAGTATGTTGTGGAGAGAGTTTTCCGTAGGAAACAGGTGTGAAGAATTAGACTGTAATGAAGAGATGCCGAGAATACCGCAGACATGGTTACTCAACCCTCTGTACCCACCTTAGTGACAAATAGCTTCAGGCAGAGTAGTCATTTGTCATGAAAAAGAAAGGCTCACTTCAAGGGGAAAAAACACACAGAGCTGTTACTTCTGTATATTTTTGTAATAATAAATTTTTCTCTCCCTTTTTACCAGTTACTGAGAAGGAAGTGGCAGCTTTCTTTGAACCAAAAACCAGCAAGTGGCTGTCAGAAGAATGCAGTAGGTACAATGATTTTCTGAGTAATTAATTCGTTAGTCCTTTGGTGGTAGAAAATACTCATCTCTCCACCAAGTAAATATATGAATTAATTTCCCCCTCATTTAAACAGACACATTTGCAATGCTCAATGATGCATGGATATACATGTGTTATACGAAGTCTGTGCCTTGTGAGGCATTCCCAGAAGAGCTGGCTCTTTGGTGTGACTGCCATGAGAATTCATCTCTCAGATCTGCTACCACCGCAGGGAGTGTAATTGACCTAAAACCCCAGCTACCTGGCTCTGAGATACACTGCCACACATGTGCCAATGCCACATGTTCCACGTGCCGCTCTCAGCCATTGACTGAGTGTGGCAGAAATGTTATTCCTGGAACATGTGGACTCTTCTGATGAGTGGCTGTGGTTGAGGACTCCCCAAAAGCCTCGTGGAACTTCCCTTTCAAGTCACTGCAGTCTAAGACCCTTCCCTCTGATGGTCCTTTCTTCTTTCTATTCTTCACTTGGGGCCAGACCCGTGTCACAGTCTAATGGAGTTCTAGACACCACCCCCACCCCCACCCCGCTTCCTCTGCATTTCCTCTCACATAAAACACAGCCTATTGTTTGGGTTGTGTTTTCTGAATATCTGGGTTTCTTTTTTTATCAGAGAAACAGATCAGTGCCTAGCTCACAGTATGGGCTCAGTGTGTACTTACTGAGCTGAATGTCAACTACTTTCTCAGTCACTGGCTATTTAACAGGGAAGCGCTTGCAAGTTTGGCAAATTAGAGTCCACCAGGGGGAATTGTTTTTGTTTTTTTGCCTGTCTCTTGACTGCTGAGAAAGAGCATCAATTATAAAATTATATAATATTCTGTAGCAATATCTAAACAAACAAACAATAATGATTTAAGATAGTCAACTGAGTCTTTGAATCTGAAATTATGACTACTTCCTACTGACAGTAGCAGATCTCACCTCTGACTTTCCCCTCAAGGTCCTTCCAAAGAGAATGATCCACTCCACATTTCACTCCCCTCCTCAGAATGTTGCAGCATTTTCTACATTATCTCAAAATATTCCACCTCATACTGGACTTAAGATCCATCAGAATGATTTGTGTTTGTGTGGGAGAAGTCACCTTTTCCTCCCCTGGGATTCATAAGCCTCCTGCCAAAGGCATGAGAGTACTAGAGATTTAATGCCTGGACTCCTTTGAAGTGAGAACGGAGACCAGGTTCTGTCCTTTCATCTTGACATCTATGGCTGTGATGCGAAGAGAGAAGCTTCTGACTGCTGCCAAATTTGTATGAGCCTCCAGCCCGCATTGTATTGCCTGCATCTGTGTGTCAAATTGCGCTGGAGATACAGAAGCACATTGGGGAATTTATTTGCAGTTTCTCAAATGATGGTGTCATGGCTTTGCAAAACAATCATATGAAAATATTGGTGTGCTTTTAAAATATCATGATATAGCCCCCAATAAAGGTATGCATCTGTATTAGTTGCCAGCTGCTATAGAATGAGCTAAATTGGCTAGTCCCCCCAAATTATGGAGTAGGAAAGTTTGGTGAGCAACTTCTGGTCACAAGGGGAGGCGAGGTGAATGTAAACCTCACCTGTGCCTTTTATTCCTGGAAAACCTAACACCTTGGATGTATAAAATTTTATTGGACATAATTAATTATGTCGTTAGCTTAATTTTAACGTGTTTGTAATAGAAACTCTATATTCTTATGGTGATTTGTACTGTTTTGTGTAAGAATTTCAGCACCTCCCCGTGCCCCATGGGAGGGAGGCTCAGCAGATATTTCTGAGATTCCCTTCTGGCCCATGTGTGTTTATATGGAAATTTTTTTAGAACTCTCATTCACTGCTGGTGGGAATCTAAAATGGTGCAGCTTCTGTGGAAAAGAGTTCGATGGTTTCGCAGAAAGCTAAATATAGACTTACCATAAGACCCAGAAATTACATTCCTTGGTATATACCCCACATCATTGAAAACAAGGCTCAAACAGAAACTTGTATGCCGATGTCCATTGCAGCACCATAAACAATAACTAAGAGGTACAACAACCCAAGTGTTTGTCAACAGAGGAATGGATAAACAAAATGCGGTACATACACACATGCTTCAACACGGATGAACCTTAAAAACATCATGCTAAGTTCAGATGCCAAAGGACAAATATTGTATCTACCACTTACACAAACTATCTAGAATAAGTAAATTCATAGACAGAAAGTGAATTGGAGTTTACCAGGATGGGGGGGTGTGTGTGAGAGAGAATGGGGAATTATTACTTAATGGCTACAAAATCTCCAAAACTTTTTGGGATGATGAAAAAATTCTGGAAAACGATAGTGGACATGGTTGCACAACCTTGCTGTTGTGGTTTTTTAAAGTTATATGAATGGCTTTAGGGCCACTATTATTATTAGTAGTAGTTTAAATATATCCTGACTGAGAATCGAACCTCAATCTCCTGGATCCTAGGTCGATGCTCAACTGCTGAGCCACGCCTGGCCAGGCTGGTTGCACAACATTGTGCATGTAGTTAATGCCACTAAAGTATACACTTAAAATGGTTAAAATTGCAGTAAGTACATAAATAAATAGCTGTCTTCATTCCCCTATACCAATAGGCTAGCAGAATTTGAAAGATGAATTTAAGGGTTAGTTTATGGCTAGTGGAAATGGATATACATTCCCAGGAAGATAATTAAAGGGTGGTTCTAATGGGTGACGTGGAGACAGCAGTGTTTCAGGAGAATCACGAGAAGAGAGAAGCACTTCATCCCTGGCTCAGCAGGTTCCTGTTCCTAGTGGAGAACTCTGAAGGAGGCAAAGGGAAATCTGCCTGAGCCGTGCTGTCACCGACAGCTGATTAAGACAACTCACACCAGAAGCTGGGTTGGTGAAAGTTTTCGGTTAACTTTATCTAGTTTTTCTTTGGGAACTTAAAAGTATTTCTTCAAAAATGTTCATATATGCTTGCTTTAGATGTGAAATCTCATTGTCTTTGTTAATAAGTTGATATCCATAAAACATAATAGTTATCAGAGGCAAAACTTTTTAGTCACCTTTTCTGCCTTGCTTTTTCTGTTTGAAGTTGGTAATAGGATCTACGAACATTTTCAAGTAACTATTTGTGCTGCGATGCTCGCTCTGAGTAGAACCAGAACGCCATAACTGCATGTAACATTTTTCTTCAGGGAAATTTGATCTCTTTGGACTTATTTCTGTTTCATTTTGATTTGTAATCTTTACCTGTTTGGAGGGTTCAAAAGGTCTTAGACCTGGGGGTAAATAGCAAGAAATAGCCAATAACCAGTTTTTATGCATTTACATGCCAACTGACCAACACATTCAAAAAATTTCCAGGCTTGTGCTTCTTGATTTTAACGAGCACTTTTCTGTGATTTGCAATAACATTCTTGCTAGAAATACATGTCTGTATAATCATATAAAGGCTTCATAAATATAAAGTGGTACACTAGAGATAAAAATATGCCCACAGAAACCAACACAGGCACATCACAGTCCCAGATAGTCTCCCAGCCTTGTCCTCCTGTTAGGCCTTTGAAAGGGACATGAAGGAAACAGAGGGAGGAGGGAGACACATATTATGTAGGTAAAGCATTTATAATGTCAGAAATTGGGTGACGATGAACAGAGGAGAGTGACTTTGATTAACACTAGGCATAAAAGAAGAATGTATAAAGGGAGAGAAATGAGTACAAAGACAGCCACATGAAGGAGCTGGGGGGCACTGGTGCCCTTCCCACACGTTTTCAGGGCGGGAGCATTGTAATGCTGGCTTACAGGGGTCTAGCTTTTCCAACTCTTTCTTTATTCCACCACCCCCCATAGCTCTGGAAGCCTTCTCACCCTCTCGAATCTATAGGCGTTCATGTTCACGCAGCTCTAATTTCTGCTCCCAAATCCCTGAAAACCAGTATGAGGGCTTTATCGTATTCTAATAAATTAAAACACACCTCAGATACACAGGGATAAATAACCTCTGTAGCAAGTTAAATATTTTGGAAGACATTTAACTGTTGCAATAAGAAACTTCTTCAGAAGCAACCAAACATTTAACCAATGCTTTACAGTCTTCTAACAAGGCTCTTCTAGAAACAGTGCTTTGTCATTGATTTACCTATTCATGGATTCAGTACGTGCTTTGTAATATACTATGACCTACCTCACTTTCAGTGCTTAGTTAATGACTTTTCAACATAACATATTTTAAAAAGTTACCTATTTTTTTGGACAGTGACTCTCTCCCCCACCCCCTGGCAGAAGAACAAGATTTTGACACTAAATAAATATGCTATAAAACATGGTATTTCAACATTATGATTTCAGGCAAAGATACGCTTATTGATTCACTCCTAACAAGTTTTTAGTAAGAGAACAGCATGTGGAACAAATTTAAACTGCACACCATGAATGATGCACCCAAAATGTTTCCTGTGTGTACTTAAGACAGGCAAAAGCGACGAAAAGGCAGCATCTTCAGCTGGTTTCTCATGGGGGCTATTTTGAAGTGCTTTGAGGCATCCTTGTGGTTAATCAACCTTTATTTTGCCTTACAGGTATGTTTCTGTGCAGCAACTTTATGTGTAGATTTGAGTGCAAGATAACCACAAGACTAAAAAAAATTTGAAAAGTTGATGAAGAGAATGATGCAGAAAGAAAACACCTCTCAAAGAATGTTTCTCACACCCCTCCTCCACCACTCACCAACCACTGTCTTTTAATACATTACATTTTAAGTATAAACTATATTTATTTACTTTATACTATTTGTTTAATTGTAATAAAATGTTCTTACTGTTCAATTCACATATTTTTCTAAGAAAATTGTTTGGGTATCTTGAGCTTTGGCCTCAAGCATCATAAAAGCAGCATAAAAGCATCATATTTTTCCCATTAAATTTAATGGTGTTTTTTTTCCCCCCTATTTATGGCTTTTCACTTGGTGGCAGCATTTCACAAATGAATTCAAGTCATTGAGCAAAGGAATACATTGGTGGAATAAAAGATATAAGTAAAGTATAGCTCCAGCCTTAAAGGAGTTTTCAATCTTTTAGAGAAGATGGATAGATTTGTACATAAGTGTATATAACATGTAAAAATTCATGTGAACTATAAAGAAATAGGATTAATTTTTTAAATAAATAAGCATATCTGAGCCCTAGCTGGTTTGGCTCAGTGGTTAGAGCATTGACCGGGGTACTGAAGGATCTCGGGTTTGATTCCAGTCAAGGGCACGTACCTCGGTTGCAGGCTAGATCCCTGGCCCGGGTCACAGCAGGTTCGGGAGGCAAGCAATCAATGTGTCTCTCTTACTTGATGTTTCTTTTCCTCTGTCTCTCTCCTTTCCTTTCACTCTCTTTAAAAAATCAATGGAAAAAATATCCTTGGGTGAGGATTACCCCCCCCAAAAGTGTATCTGAGATTATACACCAAAACTAGTGTTGTCTCTTTTATAAATTGCTCCTAGAGCCCTGGCTGGGTGGCTCAGTTGGTTAGAGTGTAGCCTGGTACATCAAAAAGGTTGCAGGTTCAATTGCCAGTCAGGGCACATACCTAGGTTGCAGGTTCAATCCCCAGTCAGGGTGCGTAAGGGAGACAACCAATTGATGTTTCTCTCTTACATCAATGATTCTCTCTCTCCAAAATCAATAAAAACATATTCTTGGGTGAGGATTTAAAAAGAAAAATGAAAACTTTCCCTAGAAAGTCTACCCTAATTTCTTAAAAGCATATTTCATTAAAAAATGAGTTGTGATGATAAAGTAATGGGAATGGTGTCACTAAGAAGGGATGTAAAATGCCCTGAACATAGGAATGATCATAAGGAACCCTTTCCATGATCTACTTAGAGGAGAACATCCTCTGTTCCACACATTCTGCGTAAGATGACAACAAGGTTCAGAATATCTGATACAAAGGGAGCATTCAGTTGCTAAAGTCCCATTAGGAGGTTAGGTCTATCTCAACATCCCACAGATGTGGACATTTCAGTAATGAGAAACCACCGGGCATTAAAGGAAGTGATTTTGAATAATGTATCCAGTAGACTCATTCTAGAAATAAGTCTTTTCCTGCTTGAAACCATTGTGGGCAGACGGTGGTGGGAGTGAGGGGTAGTCTAATACCTCCGTATGTTCAGCAGAAATGAGCATTTACAGAGCATATCCATGGGCATTCTAGGACATTCAAAAGGAGTTTACATGGCAAGAGAAGTAGGGCCAATCAATCAATCATAAGCATTGGTAAGTAAGTGGCTACCTGTATGGACCAGGTTGAGATCCAAATAAGTGAGGTTAAGAATAACACTGCAGCCCGGCCGGGCATGGCTCAGCGGTTAAGTGTCGACCTAGGATCCAGGCGATCAGGGTTTGATTCCTGGTCGGGGCACATGCCCGGGTTGCAGGCTGCAGCTGATCAATGACTCTCTCATCATTGATGTTTCTATCTCTCTCTCTCCCTCTCCTTTCCTCTCTCTGAAATCAATAAAGATATATTTAAAAAAACACACAAAACAATAACACTGCATCAGGACACACAGCGGTTTCAGAAAGGCACTGTGCTATGCTTCTGGCCAGACTCTTCAGCATGTCCCATGATGACGCACGGGGAGTTAGCATCAGTGCCATGTATAGACACACTCATATAGGACTCGGATATTTTGGTATGTTTATCCCATAATATGAATTTATTTCTACTCAACTAATTTCTTTCTTTTGTCCCAAGTTAAAAAAGAAAAAAACTTTAAAGATTTTGTTAAGAGGAGCTTCTTGAATAGGACCTTGTATTTCTGAACGTAGTGGACAGTATAAATCCTGATTTGCTGACAAGTAGATATAATATTGGTCCCCTTATAAAGAGACCCATTAAGTAAACATTCTTACATTAATTCAGTATTAATCCACTAAGGATTGTACATTGTTAGTCCTTAAATCCCCCCCCCCCGGACACATAACGATTTCTTCAGCACTGTACTGCATATACCTCCATCTCAGCTGTATCATCACTCCTAAATTAACCACAGCGGGGATCCAAGATACTGTAAGACCCTGCTGGTGCTGGTTATTCTGTGTGTGCCTCTCCTGACAGTCTTTGCTCTTCTCCATCCTGCCCAAAAAGCTGGCTGGGAAGGTCTGCATCATCCAGGCTCACCTGCCCTCCGGCGTTTAGTTGGGTTTGACAAATGTAATGCAGGAGATTGGAGATGGAGAGGAGGGAGAAGTCAGGGTAGTTATTACTACTGCCTGGTTTGGTAGTGTCTGCATTCCTGTACCGGATGGCCTCAGCTTTTGTCATCTGGCTTCTCTCTTAGGGCTCCTGCTCTTGCCAGGCTCAAGGTCAGCTCCCTCGCTTGTGCCTTCAGTTCTAGGAATGAGAGCAGGCCTTCCTGCTGCTGCATTAACATCCTCTGTTGGTTCTTTATCCTCTGAAATCAGTCCTACATCAAACCATCTTCAATTCCCCCCTTTGAATGAGCTGGAGTTTTCTTGCCTGAAACACTATCTCCCATCAATTATTTTATTTAATCCCCACAACACTCCTGTGAGAGGTATCAGTCTTAAGGTCACCAAGAATGATTATACCTACTAAAAATGGTAACATACTTAAATTTATATTTGACTGACTTTACGATCTTGCTCCTTCCACAGTATATAATTTCCTTCTAGAAGGTTAGCTAGTACTTACTTAGTGTCATCCTTCATGTATTTACTATTATTGTTCTCCTTTTGCAAAAGAGAATCTGAGAATCCTAACCAGCTACTCCCCCCACACTCACAAATACATACACAGCTTACTATCCACATCATCAAGATTTTATTCTGTCACTGTCTTCTTTATCAAAATGTCCTAACTATCCCAAGGAATTTTTATCCAGAGAGATAAAAGTTAAAAAATAACTTCAATGTTTCCTTCAGAAATTTTCTGAAAAATTCACTTTTAATGGACATAGACTGTTTGACTTTTCAACGATAACATCAAACAACTCTTTTCTCTCTACGACTCTTCCATATGCTTACCTCAGAGTCCTCATTTTGCTGTGCTCACCAATCCTAAAGTGTTGTACCTTGATATTTACCCAATCCTAACCAAGCCCACCTGTTCCCTTGACAGACTTGCCTTAGACCAAACCCCCAAACCTCATATATATCAACTTTTCTCTCTCCTCCAAGCTACTACCAATTTATTGTGAAAGTGGTGTTCTCCTTCACTGAGGTAAGCAATACACTCAGATTTACCAGTTAAATTGGTTATTTTGATGATATTTTCAAGGACCCAGCATTTGACAACACTAGAATTTATGGAACTTAAATAATTGCCCATGTTCATCCAGATAGGAAGAAGTGGAGCTGAGATTAAAGCCCAGGTAGTCTGACCCTGGAGTCCTCTCATAAACAGCACACTATTTTCCCTCCCATAGGCTATAATGTCAAAGGAAAATGTGACATTACCCAGCACAAATATTACTACTTTCTCTCTGATGGCTTGAGGACCAGAGCATTATTACCTTTTCAGCTATTCAGAAATAAAATGACTAAATTAGTCTTCTTTTCATCTTCCCAAGCTTAACTTCTAAGGATTTTGTTACTTTGTTTTGCAAATATGTCATAGAGGTAACTAGCAAAATTAATAGAATTTTTTATAGTATTATCTTGTCACATGAAAATGTAAATTGTGTTTTACATTACCAAAGAGTAAAAAAAGGGGACTCTCTAGAGTACCTGTTTCTAAGTTGTTTTCACTGTGCAGCACTGATTGTTTTATCATCTAAATAAAATAGAGCAAAATAATCTTTAAAAAAACGGCTGTTACAATAAAAGTAAACAATTTAATTAAACAGTACATGTTTTTCATTCTTAAGATACCAAAGGGTGTAACTTACAGAAACTGAAGTGAGAATTAAAATTCTTTTATTACATATTTAGGAAATAGGAACTATGGAAATAGGAACTATGGAAATAGGAACTATAAATATAACCAAAAGGGATCAAAAAAGTTTCTAGAAAATTCTGGAAGTAGATTATCTTCCTCTTTTAGTTTATTTAGTTTTCATGGTAATCTGTGTCCTTTGGGGACTCTTAAAAGTTTTGATGCAAACAGATTTAATACTTAATGTCCTTTTAGCCTGGTGTATGATGAGTGACTCTCTAAGCAAGCTGAGCTGACTCTCCCCATGGATTGACTCTCTCCCGTCTCTCTGTGAACCATACTGGTTGATTCCCACAGCAAACGGACCTTCCGCACTGCTACACTACTCCTCATTCAGCCCATGCACTTGTGCTCCCACAAGTTGAGTTGTATGCTTCCCTAGACTCAGTTGTGTTTGATTCCAAACTCTGTCACTGTAATGATACAAAAGTACATATTACGTAAGATAATAAGTATTATAAGAAAAATGTTGCTATGAAAACTAAATTAAATGCTTTATAAAGCAAATTACTTTGCAAAAATAGGGTCAAATCAAAACCCTGTGAAAGAATTGGTAAAAAATTTTCAAGGCCTAGAAAAATTTTTGCTTTTAGATTTTAAGTTCCTTTTCTAACGTTAAGGAAACAGATACCGGAAAATGTAAAAGGTGAATTAAGAGTTATAGTTTTGTGCAAAAGACCATGAAGAACTTCAGCTGCCAGATTCATGTTCAAAGAAAAAGCTTTGAGTCTGCTCCAAAAGATTGGCAAATGAGTATGCATTTATATGTTTGAAGTAAAATTAAAAGTTCAAGGTTTCTATGTATCTCTTTTATGATTACCTAATATGAATGACAATTTTTGTTTAACCAACTATGATGGTTAGTTTTATGTGTCATTTTGACTGGACCTTCGGGTGCCCAGACATTTAGTCAAACTTTACTCAGGGTGTGCCTGAGAGGGTATTTTTAGATGAGATTAACATTTGCATTGCTAGATGGAGTAAAGCAGATTATTCTCCCTAACATTGTGGGCCTCATCTAATCAGTTGAAGGCCTGAATAGACCAAAAGGGATGATTCTCCTATAAGGAAGAGGGAACTCCTTCTGCCTGACTCCTGAGCTGGATTTTGGTCTTTTCATGTATTCAGACTCAAACAGACTCAAACGTCAGCTCTTTCTGTGTCTCAGGCCCTCCAGCTTTCAAACTATAACTATGCCAATAGCTTTCCAAAGTCTCCAGCTTGCTGATTAAAGGTCTGGGGACTTGCACCCGAACATTTAGGATATGGCAAAAGAAAAAGAGCAAGCAAAGAAGACTGAGGACCAGGTGATGAAATAAGAGTAAAAGCAGGAGAATGTGAAATCATTCTATTTCAAACAAATTTTTTTCAAGGAATGGCTAGTTATATTAAATGTCAAAACGTCAAGGATGATAAAGTCAAGGCAATTATCAATGTATATAGCAATATGAAGGTTGGTTGTGACTTTGATAGAAGTAATTTTGCCAGTGTGGTAAGAATGAAAACCAGATTATAAGAGCTGAAGAGAGAACTGTACCTCTAGTTAACAAGGTAATTAAATGCAAGTGGTTAACTTTGTTCCCTTTCATAACACCATTAAAAAGACAGCAAAAGAGGTTTTCTGTTGTTGTTTTTTTAGAAAGCACTGAACCCAGAAGACCACAAAAATTAAATAGAATACAACAGCAGATGAGGGATTTCAACAAGCTTTTGAAAGATGGAAAAGGGGTGAGTGATTTAGGAGTCTAGAAAAAAGTGACAGTAAATGCAGTAATGTGAGGGGCAGGTAGGCAAAAAGCAAGATGGCTCATGTCTTCGAACCCTGGAAGGACTTGGGAACTCAAGGTATCAGAAAACTCTGAAAGATCAGTTGAACATCTGTTTATGAAGCAGGTCCTTACATTCTCTCCTTCGACCTTCAGCCAATGAGTAACCTGCCCTCATACCAGCAGAAGACAGGAGGAACCTCACTGTCCAGGAAGATTGAACCTTTCTCCAGACAATGGTGAGAATACCCCCAGCTTCATCTGTACACACCAGGTTGGAGAATAGGGGATTCCCTTCAGGTAAAACTGATGGCCTGAGGTAAAAAACAGAGATACTTATATTTGTGTACCTCACGATGAAAAATCCAGATGACTGTTAAGTGATATTCACCACTGACTAATTCTACTCATGCAAATAGGACTCCTAGTGTGAAATTCAGCAAGAAAACAACAACAACAACCAGGAATCAAACATACAAAAAACTCAGAGAAAATAGAAAACGCAACAAGGATCAAAATACTTCAAAAGACATTTTCACAATATTTTCAAAGAGCTATGAGGTGATGTTACACTCGCAAAGCAAGGGCAGAATGTTATACAAAGTAAATAATCAAAGCACAATAACGGGCCTTTGGATATTAAAAATATATGAAAACTAAAAGAATCATTTGGAAGCTTGGAGATAAAGTTAAGAAAATCTTTCTGAAAATAGATGAAAAGAAATGGATAATAGAAGAAACTTAAAACAAATATAGAATATCTGTGTAGGAGAACCAACATCTGAATAATGAGTTTCAGAAAGAAAATAGAGAGGAAAAGATGAAAGAAATAAAACACAAGCATTCTTAGAACTGAAAGACAGAAGTTTCTAGATTAATATGACCCATTGACTATCCAACAATACAAATGAAGAGAGGCAAATAAGGAAACAAAATTCTAGAATATCCTAGAGAGAAAAAATGAGGTCATATACAAAAGCTAGACTCTAAATGGCTTTTGAAGGAATTCTGGACAGCACTAGGAAGCCTTTGGAGATAGGGAAGAGCACGTCCAGTACAGGGGAGATCTGAAGAGAACTCTCAGAAGGGAATCCCTGAATTTTGGCTGTCCAGCAACGAAACAGAGGAAGTGGAATGAGTCAGGAGCCTTGACTGAAGGGAAACCTGAGTCAAACAGGATTGAAAGGCATGAAAGGCATGAAGAACAACAGGAAGGCGGGCAATCAATTAGTCTAGCCCTGACTTAGACAACCATATAGGGGGCCTTGGCCAGTTGCTCTTTGTGCCTCAAGTTCTACTGAAGCAGACAGAAGAGCATTCTCTGTGATTGAAGTGCATGCTTGGGCTGCCCAACACAAGGTATCCCCACCTCCAGAATAAAGTGTTCTCTCGTTTTATTTAATTAATTAATTAATTAATTAATTTATTTATTTATTTATCTTTGAAGATTTCTTGTGCATGACCATCAATTTTATTGAAAATTTCTTAAGGTGGTAGAACTCCCTTAAAGGCACAATGAGTCTACAAAAGACTTTCATTTCAGTAATTGCAAGCTGCGTTGAGTAGTACTATTATATAACACAGGCTTTCAAGTAATTGGTCGTTTTCTTTTGTGACAAATCCACTCTTTTGAAGTATTTGTGTGATTTTGGTATTGGATTTATTTTCTTAGTAATTGGCACCAGAATGCCTTTGGGGGAGGAAACTACCTTTGAGGAAATGCCTTGATTAGCCACTGAATAGACAGTGGGGTCCTGTGGGGTGTGGTGCTCAGTAGAGTCAAAGTCACCAACAGGGCTGGTTAAGAGAATTACAGAGGAATTTCTTTTGTTTTTGAGTGGTAGAGGTGGGGAAGAGAGGGAGCCAAAGAAGAGAGGGAAGAGAGCAGAGGTTAGGAAGAGGAAATTACGATATGTGCTGGGTGATGGGAGGTAAAATCACCCGTGGGAAAAACAGAGTGGCTGAGGGATTTTCTACGAAGAGGACTGTTGAAGACACAACAAAAACTGTCTGCATTCCTACAACTCAACACGCTGTTCTTCTGGGTTGCCCCATACCATATCCTACAGTGTACCACACTCACAAAGGGGTGTCCATGCTGGCTTGAGAAAATAGATTATTTTTTATGCCTGGATCAGTTAGATGTTAAATAGAGACAGAAGGCCCAGAAATATGAGCCCAGAAGCAGATTTGATCCTGAGAAAGTTTGTTCTCCAAGAATGGAAAGGCTTTGGATTTCCACACTGTGCGAAATGATGAGAATTCAAGCCTGGACCTCTTTAGATCTTAAAAGGGTGGGAGACTGACCCCAGCTGATACCTTATAATAATCTGGTTATTATTTAACAGGAGAGGAGTAAAAGGGAAGACTAGATACTATATAGGCATGCCATTTATATGGCTTTGCCAAAAAGCTACATTTAACACTGTTGAGTCTGTTCCTCACTCATCAGTGGGGGCAGGGACTGGACAAAGGTAGTTTAGACACATGCCCAGTAAGTTCTGAGTGAGGTGGGAAGGTTCCTACCTGCTTGCTCGTCAATCACACCTGAAAGCGACCCAGTGGTCAGGATGAGTGTAGCCACTGCAAGCATGCAAAATCAAAATACATAAACTTCTAGCCATAGAGCCACAACACTCTCTTGGCTCTTGGGACTCCTATTGCAAGGGCATGCTCCCCTATAGCCACATGGCTCATGGCCATGTGGGGCTTCACACATGGACTAATGGACTTTAATTAGTCTGAATGCTGAACTTCACCCAGCTGCAACATGGAACGGAAACTCTGGACACTGGCTCTGTTTCTGACTCTGCTAAACTCCCAGCTGTACCTTTTCCTGGGCTGGCCTAAGGGGCAGGGGACTTTGGAACTCGAGAAATGTAACTCTGCACCAATAAAATCTTCTGCCACCTCTCATCCTCCCATGGGGGCTTCTGAAAATTCTTATTTCAGCTGCACCCCAAGAACCCTACAAATGATAGAGTGTCCGCACTCCTGTATCCTTCTGGCAGCACAGCTGATACAGAGATTATACTTCTAGCAACACCTCACTAATGGGACAAAGTCTTGCATGTGACTTTTTTTCTTTAATGGCCAGTTTCTTCTCCTATCATTTTAACCTACAGTATGTTCAGTCCCAGCCACAGCTTGGTTTTCATTTAGTTACTTTCAGACAACCCTAGTGAAATTAATTACAGCTAAAGAATGGTACTTTTTTGGTGAGTTTCCCACGCTTCAAAACTGAGGCCAATTCCTTTTAAGTAAGGCTTTTGAAAAATCTGATTCCATTATGCACTGTGTGTACTGTTTCCCTTGGTTTGTGATGCTTATATACCTTAAAAACCCTGTTCCTATGTTTCACATATGTGCTAGATTTTTCCTCTGTCCATACACTTTCTCTGTTTTCCCCCCTGTTACCTGCCTATTATCCAGTTCTCTTTTTCATAGCTAGACATTTCATTTCTTGGCAGCTAGCCATCACAGCACAGAAGTGAAATTATAGCTTAGCTGTCCTTCTATTACTTTTTCCTGCTTGTGCTTCATTGTCACTTTTTTTTCCTAGACTAATTTTCTTTTCTGCTGACTGAATGTGATAGATGAATCTGAAAGGCTCCTCCGTGTTAGTTCAAAGATTCCCCATAGTTAACATTGCTACTCTACGCTCCTGATCAAATCAATCTCCATAAGGAAACTCATCTCTGTTAATGTTAGCCAATTAAAAAATAAAACAAGACACACAAAAACAGAAACATCATTTTACTTTTCTTTACCTCCGATATCCAGGCTTGATTCTTTAATAAGCTGATGGTTCTCACTGCATTTACCAGAACATGCCTGTGATAACAGGCATCTTTTCTGAACTCACCCACTTTTTTTTTGGAAGATTCTTGCCTGACTTCTAGACTTGGAAATTAAACACAGTTAATGAACCTGTTCCTAGAGCAGAATGAGCAATGTCAAGCAGTTTCTAATCTCCCCATTTCAAGGTTCAGTTCATTTGCAAACAGAACACAAAAATCCTGTTAAACCACCACCAGTTACTGTTCTTAAATAGCATAATTATTAGAATCTGCACATAGCTGAGACAATGATAAAGAAAAAATAAGAATACCACTACTTGTCTAGTTGTTGCATTGTCAACGGATACACTTATTCTCTATTTTCCTTAAAACAATAAAATAAAATTCGAAACCACCAGAAAAAGCTCCCTTATTTCCCTTGTTAAAAAATAAAATTCAACCAAGTAAATTTGAAGATCTAATTGTTTTTACTAGCAAATCAGGAATCAGGCAGGTTCCCATCTAGCAACTAGAAGGGCACTCCAGAGGTTGTACAAAATGGAAGGATTTTATGGTAAAGAAGGTGAAGCCAGGAAGTATTAGCAAAAGAAAAGAAAGGATTATTTTTTAGACAGACATCCTCTATTTAGGGAAGCAAAATGCAAGGGTTTTTATCATACACACTCTTCTTCCTATGGGGGTGGGGGTGGAGGGGATGGAGAGGGCCCACGTGACAGATTACTTCATTGGTGTTGAGCAGAAAATTCCAGCCTGGTTGATTAAGATTATGTTTCTGGGACAGGTAGAAACAGCACTTAGGTCAGATATTAAATCTAGGTTTGGTATCACGGGCTTTAACACAAGTGATCCCATGTAGGCCTGTGGTTTTCTCTTTCACAATCTGTATTAGCCAAAACTTGCCAGCCTCTGCACCCATCCTTTCCCCCTTGTTCCAAGGGGTCTCCAATTTTCCAAGGGCTGGTGTCTCCATGTGCACTTGGGATCCCATCCTCTCTTACCTTCGAAGAAAAGTTACCCTGTGGATTGTTTCCTTCTTCTCCTATATTTTCAGTTTTGACTCACCCCATCAACATTTAAATATGTTCTAATCTTTCTTATTTAAAAAAAAAAAAATTCTGGACCCCACACTCCCTTTCTACAACCATTTTAGGGCTGTCCTGCTTTTTACAGCCAAACATCAGAAAGTTCTCTACATTAACTGCCTCTGTTTTATCACATCCTGGCTGTCCCTCCAACCCCTCCATCTGGCTTGAACCCCAAAATGACTCTCTAAAATCAACAGAGACCTTTGTTATTAAGATAAATGTATACTCTGGTGCTTTCATTTCACTGGTTTCTCATTGCTTTTAAAAGCAATTTGCCATAGTTCCTTCTGTCAACCACAATGCCCGTGGCTTCCACCAGCACCCAGACCTCTGGTTTTTCACTCATGTCCCTGGCCACTCCTTCTCAGCCTCCTTTTCTGGATCTCTCTTCTACTTGTCGATCTAAGCTACTTGTGGCAGCTGCTCAGGGCTTGGACCACCTTCCTCTCCTAATTCTACACTCTCTCTCTCATGTATGCATACATAACCAGAGGTTTTACTTCCCATCTTTTCTCAAAAGATTGATTTAAATGCCAATGAGTTATAAGGAAGGTTCTGGTGACTCCTGTTTCTGGAGAGCCTTTCTCTCTCTCCTCAGGGAAATGTTCACAGAAAGGGGTATGCCAGCAGCTGGCATTCCGCCATTTCCATGTGGACAAATAATCAAAAGAAGGAATTCTTAAACATATCATGAGCTCTCTGAGGAATTTCGATAGGCTCCTGATTTTGTCTTTCCTCGGGACTCAATGTGACAGCTCTCAAAGTATCTTTGGTTTGTTTGTAAAGTTCTTATTTGGCTTCAGAAAAGTTTATTTCTTACATTGGATCACACCTTATTTCTTCCCAAGGACAGGACATATTTCTAGGCTCTTGATAGTACGACTTATTTTTACTACCAGGATACTTGATAACCACTGTACGTTTTTCAGGCATTACTTAGCTCCGTTAGAGAAACTATTTATAATATTTACTCTAGAAAATTCCTCAACACTTTTTAGCTCAACGTAATATTTGAGAGTTGAATGGATGAGGCCGATGTTTACTTCACTTACTTCAGAGGATTTTTACCTAACTAGGAACATTTCTTGGAACCTCGTGTGTTGAGTACTGAGGAATGTCAGCAGATTGAAGGGGTCCCTCCTTATGGGAACTGTTTGCTGCTGAATCAGGCTGAAAGTCCTAGTTTTATGAAATGCTAACGATGTATCTTATTTGATCCGTGATGGGAGGAGATTTCTTTAAGGGACATTGACTTCTTCATTAACCAGGTTAAAACCTCCCACTATAATAAGCAATTATGTAAAACAGTAGAAAGGCATGTACTTTGGAACTAGGCCAGCCTAGGTTCAAACGCTGACTTAACCACTTGTTAACTGTGATATTTATTAGGAGATGATTTAACTTCCTTGATTCTCACTCTATCACCTGTAAATTAGGTTTTTTAAAATAACAACTTCATTATTTTTTTTTCAGAGCAGTTTTAGGTTTACAACAAAACTGAGAGGAAGGTACAGAGATTTCTCATATACCTCCTACCCCCGCACAGACCTAGCTTTCCCCATTATCAATAGCATTTATCAAAATGATACAGTTTACCAAGAATAAACCTACATTGACATACTATAAACACCCAAAGTCCATAGTTTAGCTTAGGGCTCACTCTTGGTGTTGTACAATCAACAGATTTGGACACAGGTATAATGACATGTCTCTGTCATACAATATCCTACAGAGTATTTCCTCTGCTCTAGACATCCTCTGTGTTCCGCCTATTCATCTTCCCACTTCTCCTTCCTCCCCCCTGTTAACCACTGATCTTTTTATAGTTTCCATAGTTTTGCTTTTTTCAGAACATCATATAGGGGAATCATACAGTATGTATCAGGCCTTTTCAGATTGGCTTCTTTCACTTAGTAATATGCATTTAAGGTTCCTTCATGTTTTTTCATGGCTTCATGGCTTATTTGTTTTTAGTGCTGAGAATAATATTCCATTGTCTGGATGTACCACAGTTTATGTATTCATTCACCTACTGAAAGACATCTTTATTGCTTATGAGTTTTTCAGTTATGAATAAAGCTGCTGTAATTATCTATGTGCACATTAGTGTGTGTGCGTTTTCAAATCCTTTTTGTAAATACAAGGAGTGTAATTGCTGGGTGGTATTTTAAGTAAGAAACCACAAACTGACTTCCAAAGTGGCTGTACCATTTTGCATTGTGAGCAGCGGTGTATGAGAGTTCCTATTGCTCCACACCCTCACCATCATTGGGTGTTGTCAGTGTTTTGGATTTTGTCCATTCTAATGGGTATGTAGTGATATTTCATTGTCATTTTAATTTGCATTTTCCTGATAAAGTATGATATGTAGCATCTTTTTATATGCTTATTTGCCATCTGTGTATCTTCTTTGGTGAAGTGTCTGTTAAAGTCTTTGGTCTGTTTTGTAATTTGTGATTTGTTTTCTTACTGTTGAGTTTTACTTTTTTTTATATATTTTGTGTAACAGTCCTTTATTAGATGTGTGTTTTGCAAATATTTTCTCCCAGTAAGTGGTTTGTCTTTTCATTCTCTTGACATTGTCTTTCGCAAGTGGAAGCTTTTAGTTGTAATGAAGTTCAGCTTATCAATCATTTCTTTCATTGATCATGTCTTGGGTGCTGTATCTAAAAATGTACCACCATACTAAAGGTCATCTAAGTTTTCTTCCATGTTGTCTTCTAGAAATTGTATAGTTTTGCATTTTGGTCTATGATCTATTTTGAACTAACTTTTGTGAAGGCTGTAAGATCTGTATCTAGGTACAGTTTGTGAATGTGTGTGTGTGCGCGTGTGTAATGTGTGTGTGTGTGTCTGTGTGTGCACGTGTGTGTGACTGTTCGGTTGTTCCTGCTTCATTTGTTGAAGAGAATATCTGTGCTCCATTGTGTTGCTTTTGCTCCTTTGTCAAAGAGCATTTGCCTATATTTATGTGGGTGTATTTCTGGGCTGTTTATTCTTTACCATGTATCTATTTGCCTATACTTTCACCAGAACCACACTGTCTTAACCACTGTAGCTTTATAGTGAATCTTGAAGTAAGGTAGCATCAGTCCTTCAACTTTGTTTTTCTCCTTCAATATTGCATTGGCAATTCTGGATCTTTTCCCCCTCCATATAATCTTTAGAATCAGTTTGTTAATGTCCATAAAATAACTTGCTGGGATTTTGAATGGTGTTGCATTAAATCTGTAGGTCAAGTTGGGAAGAACTGACATCTTGACAATGTTGCAACTTCCTGTTCAAGGACATGGCATATCTCTCCATTTATTTAGTTCTTTGATTTCATTCATCAGAGTTTTGACACTTCTCATATAGACCTTGTTTGTATTTTGTTACATCTATAACCTAAGGATTTCATTTTCTTGAATGCTACTGTAAATGCTATTGTGGTTTTAATTTCAGATTCTACTTGTTCAATTTTAGTATATAGGGAATCAATTGAATTTTGTATATTAACCTTATATCCTGCAATCTTGCTATATTGCTCATTGGTTCCAGGGATTTTGTTTTGTATTTTTTTGTGTGAATTCTTTTGGATTTTCTACATAGACAATCACATCATCTGTGAACAATGGTCTTATGTCTCCCCAATTTGTATACATTTAATTTCTTTTTCTTGCCATATTACAAAGCAAAGATTTCTAATAAAATATTGAAAAGAAGTGACGGGAAGAGACACCCTCACTTTGTAACTAATCTTAGTGACAAAGCTTCTAATTTCTCATCATTAAGTAAATGTTAGCTGTAGGTCTTTTGTAGATAGTCTTTATCAAGTTGAGAAAGTTTCTCTCTATTCCTAATTTACTGAGAGTCTTTATAATGAATGGATATTGGATTTTATCAAATGCTTTTTCTGCATCTATTGAAGTATCATGTGGTTTTCCTTTTTTAGTCTGTTGATTTGATGAATTATATTAATTAATTTTCAAATATTGAACCAGCCTTACATACTTGGGATACATCCCATTTGATCATGGTGTATAATTCTTTTTATACCTTTTGGGATTTGACTTGTTATTTTTTTTGGAGGATTTTGTGTCTATATTCATTAGAGATATTGACCTGTAGTTTTCTTTTCTTGTAAAGTCTTTTTATGATTTGGTATTTAGGTAAGTCTGGCCTCATAGAATGAGTTAGAGCATTCCCTCTGCTTTTATATTTTGAAAGAGATTGTAAAGAATTGTATAATTTCTTTAAATATTTGGTAGCATTCACCAATGAAACCATCTGGTCCTGATGCTTTCTGTTTTGGATAAATTGGTTTTAAATATGCTTATGTCAAAGGATTATTGTGATCATTCAATAAAATAATGTATAAAAAATGTCTGGTAATAATAATAATAGTAATATTCCAGGTCAGGATCCAAAACTTCATCTAGATATCTATGTGTTTCTGAACTATATATATATATATTTAAAGTTAGATATAATAATTAAAGTGTGAACAGAATTTTATAGCATATATGGTTTTATCCTCGAAATAACCATCCTCTTGGAAGGATTTATCCTTATTATGAATAAGGAGGCAGAGTGTGGGAATTGCGGGGAAACTTCTTCAGGCTCACCAGCTAGGTTATGCCAGAACCGGGTGGGTAAACCAGAGTCTCGTTTTCCTACAGTGAATGGGTGGGTTAGGCCTATTTGCTTGAAGTGAATCTTAAATGAACTGTAATAATATTCAGTGAGATGCCTTACACATCAATTTTTCATGATTGTCAAAGGAATGCATCCACCCAAAGATATTACTAAGTGTGGCAAAAGCCTAATACTCCTTTTACTTTTTTATTTATGATTGTCAAAGTAAAAATACTAAACCTATTTGCAGTACAAACTGAAGGAAAGTTAGAAGATACTTACGGTGTTAAATTACTTTTAATAGAGTTAAAAATAACTTTATTTAAGATAATAAAGAGTTTTATATTATCTCTCAAGGGGTAAATACTTTAATTTCGCTTTACTGATACTTCAGATGGAGTGTTTTAGAATTTTGATCATTGAAATACACCAATTTCACATCCTACTCCTGCTGGTGTTTTAAGTATCTACTATGTAATCAATCTCTTTCTTCTTTTACCCCAAAGCACACGCCACACAAGCACACACATGCACACAGAGTTTAGTTTCACATCAGACTATTAGGTGGAGCTTTAGCCTTTTTGTTCAGCACAAAGACAATATGAGAACAGAACCGAAGCTAAAAGCTTTTGGCTAACTGGGCAGTTCACTAGGCTACTGCAGTCTGAAGAAAATAACACGAGTAAAAAAAAATGGGTTTGATTGGTTTCAATTAGTGTAACCTAGAATCATTTAAAAGTCAGCGTTGGAGAAACAAGATGGCGGCGCCGGCAACAGCTGCGCCCGCCGCGTCCGCAACCACATCACACTCACGACTAAATCCAGACCCACCCGCACTCAGAGCCCCTGAGATCTGGCTGCACAGAAGCCCCACAACCGGGGACCTGAAGACGCACCGAGACAGTAGGAGGGGCAGAGACGCGGGCGGGTCGGGGCTGAATCGGAGACGCGGCCGCGGGCCCACACCCGGTGACGCAGTTTAAACCCGGGAGGGAATCTCCGAGGCAGAGGTTTCCCGGAGGAGGGAGGAGGGAGGAGGGAAGAGTGAGGGGTCCCAGCCCCCCAGCAGGCCCCAGCCCAGGGCTCCAGGGCCAGGAAGAGACCTCCCCACACTCCAGGCTGTGAAACCAGCGGGACTGTCCCTGAGGGTCCCGGAGGCCGCGGGAGCCCCAGCAGCTCCTCTAAAGGGCCCGGCACGGACTCACTCGGACGCTCCCTCTGAGCCCAGCGCCGGGCAGCAGCCGGAAAGGACCCGGGACCCTCGGGAGGAACTAACCTGCCTGAGATCCGGGTGAGAGGCGGAGGGGCGGCTTCCTCCCAGGCAGAGGAGCTGCAGAGGCCATGGCTCCTTCGGCGAGTCCTCCCCCATAGAGCCCGCAGGCAGGCGCCATATTTGAGTCGCCAGCACCTGACCCACACCTTTGGCCCCGCCCCGTGATTCCCGGAAGCCCCACCCCTCCCCAACTTCAGGCTCATCGAGGCTGTTTCCAGGGGCTTTTCTGTGCAAGTGGCCTCTCAAGCCTCATGCTTAGGACTTTCCTAAAACCTCTCAAACAAGCAGCAGCAGGGCCCATACTGCTTGATAAGAGGCCCCAGGCCTGGCACTAGCGGCAGCTGCATTGGCTCATAGTTTGGCCTCTCCTGGGCACCTCCAAGCCCAGCACAAGGAGCAGTCAACTACGGTTTGCTGTGTAGCTCATGCTGGGTGGCCCTGGGCAAGGCACTGGCACAGGCTGACTCTGCACCTCCCGGGAGGCCCCAGAGACCGTGCACCTGGTGGTCAGACTCGACCACGCTGAATTACAACCCTACCTCATCCACGAGTGGCACACCCAAGGGGCACACTTGGTGAACACCAAAGCTCCACTGAAGTAAATCCTGCTCCATAGGGGTGTCTCCAGCACAGCAGCTCTCTAGCTGTATTGCAGCTGGTCCTCACAGCTTACTGGTCTGGGGGTCAGTTCCTCCCAGTGATGCCAACAGCAACCAAGGCTCAACTACAACAGGACAGTGCACACAGTCCACACAGGGGAGCACCTGGAAGGCCCAGCTCAGGTGACTGGGGAGGTTGAGCTACTGGACCCTACAGGATACCTACTACACAAAGCCACTCTACAAATTCCAGGAGACGTAGCAGCTCTACCTACTACATAGAAACGAACACCTGGAAGCAGCCAAAATGTGGAGGCAAAGAAACATGTCACAAAGGAAAGAACAGAAGAAATCTCTAGAAGAGGAAGGAAATGAAATAGATCCAAGCAAGCTAACAGATACAGAGTTCAGAATTTTGTTTATAAGGATGCTTAAGCATACTACTAGGGAAATAACTGAGAAAATCGATAATATAATAAAGTACCAATTTGAAATGAAGGCTACAGGAACTGAAATGAAGAATAATTTACAGGGAATCAACAGTAGAGTAGAGAACGCTGAGAATCAAATCAGCAATTTGGAGCATAAGGAAACAAAGAACACCCGACCAGAAGAGCAAAAGGAAAAAAGAATCCACAAATATGAAGATAGTATAAGGAGCCTCTGGGACAACTTCAAGAGGCCCAACATTTGTATTATTGGAGTGCCAGAAAGGGAAGTAAGAGAGCAAGAAATTGAAAACCTATTTGAAAAAATAATGACAGAAAACTTCCCCTACCTGGGGAAAGAAATAGATTTAAAAGTCCAGGAAGCACAGAGGGTCCCAAACAAGAGGAACCCAAAGAGGCCCACAGCAAGACACATCATAATTCAAATGCCAAAGGTTAAAGACAAAGAGAGAATCTTAAAAGCAGCAAGAGAAAAGCAGTTAGTTACCTACAAGGGAGCCCCCATAGGACTGTCAGCTGATTTCTCAACAGAAATCTTGCAGGCCGGAAGGGAGTGGCAAGAAATATTCAAAGTGATGAAAAACATGGAATTACAACCAAGATTGCTCTGCCCAGCAAATCCATGCATAGCCCATGGACACAGTCAATAACAGGGTGAAGGCCCAGGGAGGGGGTGGGAACAAAGTGGAGGGGGTCAATTGGAGGGAAAAAATGGGACACCTGTAATACTCTCAACAATAAAAATAAATTTTAAAAAATCACAGTGTTGTGTTAGAGCATAATTTTCTTTAAAAAGTAACACCATGATTCTCATACAAATATAAAATGACCATATGTCAAAGATAATACTTATCTCATCAATTAAGTGAGGGAACAGAAAGATGTTACAACTGGTTCAAAGATGTAAGAAAACAGAATCATTTACAGATTAAAGGTACTGAATAAATATGCCAGTGGATGCAACACAGCCTTCTTCTCCTCTGGTCTTTTCTGGGAGTGAGTAGAGGAGGAGCTTTCCTCCCCGAACAGAATTTATTTGTATATGTATAGACAAGCATTACTGCACTGCTATCAGTGTTGCGAAACTTACAGAGTGGTAAAATAGCCCAAAGACAATGACATCCACAGAACCCTCAGGAACCAATGTCAGATAACCCTGAATGCTGTGTTCTGAAGCTGTAAACGGTGCACTGTGCTCTACCAGAAACACACTTTTCCTACACTTGAAAAATGGTGATAGGACCTTCCACCTGATGAAGCACTGAAGTCAAGTTGTGAATGTTCACTGTTTTAGTGTAGCTTATCTCAAGACAGAAATACTTGTTTACTTCTTAGAGCAAACCTGCATATCAAAATAATTCCTGGAGATTCCACAGTGGCATGGGAGAATGGCACAGGGTAACTCCCAGGCTTGTATGTTTTTTGACAAAGTCATGGGAATGATAATCAATTTGGACCTTTGGAAGATCTTTATGGATTCTTCCAAATCTATGATCCTAAGAAATGCTTGCAAAGAAATAATTTGTTTGCACTCCAGCCCAGGCCAAATCTACTGAATCAGTCTTTGCAAGATGAATGAGAGGTTTCTTGAATTGGGCACTTTCCAGCCATTGAAGGGGAAGTGAGCTCCTGAAGAACTTGTTCTAATTAGCACACTGCTCCATGCTGTTCACCAACTTGAATATTATTTTGAAGCTCAGCAAGTGAACACAGCTCTGATTTTAACAAGCCTTACTGACTGGACCTGGTAACGCAGTGACTGGAGGCGTCCCAACACCAGCGACTGTTGGCTCCTGGTGGGAAGAGTCTCCTGAGCAGCTGTGCTTGCAACTGTGGGCCAGGAGGAATGCAAGCAAACATGAAAGGGGAAAAAATGTGATTTGCTATTTTTTTGGAGCTTCTGTTATGTTATTTGAGGAATGTTGGTGTCTTCATTTTTAAGGGCTTTTAAATTGTTCTGTTTCTCACTATGGTCAATGTGTTTGGAGAGCTTAGCTTATAGCATTTGACGGAGTTTATATTTTTCTCTTGATGAGAATGCAGTTCTCATTAGCACTGATGACAATTCCACATTGCTCTTACCCCAATTTGCCAACTCTCTATTTCCTTTGGAAAATTGATACTTTTTTCTATTTCTCCTAAAGCATCTCCAGCCTTAAACATTTATCTGGATTTAAAATGTGCTTTAACATATTACTCTATGCATAGCTTCTAAGTATTTGCAAGTTATATCTTTGCTCAAGGTACTTAGTACACACATGAAAATAAATAAGTGATGAAAAAATGTATTAAACTAAAATTTTCATTTTTTAAGTGGGATGCTTAATCCTTTCTTCATTAAGAAAAAATACACATAATACACAGTTGCAACAAGCTCCATGTGTGTGTGTGTTCCTGCATCTGTTGTAGACTCATGAGATTATTTTAGTATAAATTGTCATTGTCCTTTTTTGGAAATCAATACAGAACAACAAGGCATATTTCCTCTAGATAACAGTAATTCTTAAAATGGAAAGTACCCCTGGCCATTGTTTCATTTTTAAAGGTTCAAATTATTTTAGCATGATTAATGAGAACAGTGGTTCCTTGACAGCCTTAGTAACTATATCCTGTTAGTTTAGGATCTCACTTTGCCCAGTGTACAGTTAAATACTCTAATTACAGTTGGATGTAATGCAAATAATTCTTGTGCTTGACTAGGACCAAGTTTGGAAACTATAGTTTTGTGTGTGTGTTTGTTGTTGTTAATCCTTACTCGAAGATATTTTTTTCCATTGCTTTTCAGAGAGAGTGGAAGGGGGAGAGAGAGAGAGTGAGAAAAAAAGAGAGAGAAACCCCGATGTGAGAGAGACACATCAATTAATTGCCTCCCACACCCACCCCATCTGGAGCTGGGGATCGAACCTGTAACCTATGTGCCCTTGACCGGAAATCTAACCTGCAACCCTTCGGTGTGCGGGCCAGTGCTCTAACCACTGAGAAAACTGGCCAAGGCTGGAAACTATAGTTTTTGTGGGTTTTTTTTCTTCTTTCTATTTTAGGGTTAGGGTTATAGAGATAGGGTTAGGGTTAGGGTTTGTGTTAGGGATTGAGTTAGAGTTCTAGTGTTAGGGTTAGGGTTAGGTTTTGTGTTATATTTTAGGTTTAGGGTTAGCATTAGCATTATAGGGTTAGGGTCAGGGTTATGGTTAGGGTTAGGATTAGGTTTATAGGGTTTAGTTTGGTGTTATATGATCCTGGAAACTATAGTTTTGATCAAACCAGTATCCTCATAGAGATGGGAGAAAGTAAGTAAGGTCCTAGTTTAGCCACCTGAATTTATGTAATAATTTCTGAAGCTGTACTAATCAACTAAACAGTTGGTTAGTGAAGATAGTCTAAAAATGATTTCAAATACAAAGTTGCTGGTAATGTCAATACTGCCAAATATTACTAATTATTTCACTCCCATCTTAAAGCAAATACGAATATATATGGAAACATATCCCTTACGTAGGCCAGTTCCAGTCCCTAGAGTATAGTGCTCAGTGTATGAGAAAATAAACTTATAAGAACATGGGGATTTTAGTATGATTGAAAGGTGTTACTCTCTTCTTTCTGAAAAGAATTACCTCCTTGCTGACATATGTAAGCTACTTTTGAAGTTTATATGGGGTAAGATAAAGCCAACTTATTGAACTACTTCTTGAGAGACACATGCTCTGACTGTTTCTAGTTGGAAATACAGGCTTTGCTCTGTGTCAAATGACTAGCTAGTCATCCTCAAGGAAGGTATTGCCTCTGGGATTTATATAGATGCAGCAGGTCCTAAAAACTAACTGACTAGACCTCAGGATTTTGAGATTGAACCATTGTCTTTCAGATTTAAAATAAGAGTGTGGGGCATGGTCACCCCTAAGGATCCTTGCTACTTTTCTAAAGTAGTAAGCCTAGGAAAAAGAAAATAGACTTTGTAGTCAGGCAGCTCTGGAGTTACTATCTACTGGCTGTGATCCTGGAAAGGTAATTATTCTGTCTCTGTGAGACTTAGTTTGTATATTTGCAAATTGAGAACACTAATGCCTATATCATAGAATTACAGTACAGTTTTATTCATGGTTACTGAGCCTACAGCACATAGGATACTGTCTAGCAGAGTGTAGATGCTCATTCACGAGAAGCATTATTAATTACTTACAGTTCTGCCTCTGCCAACAATGAAGTGTGCAACTTTAGGAAAGCCACTCAAACCTAAGTTCCTATCAACACACAAACCTTGACTCTCGGGTCTAACAGTCACAGTTGTGAGGCTCTCAATCAACATGAAATGCCTTCAGGTGAGAATATCAACCATTTTCAGACTGACTTATTGCCACTGGGAAAAATATCCATGGTTATTATTTTTCTGGGTAACTTACTATATAAAAACAAGTTGCCTTGGGGGAGAGGGGGAAGTGCTAAAAGAATGCATTTTCACAAAATTTAAAAAACAGTTTCGTAGCTCTACCCACACCCCCTAAAGCACTTACTAAAAATGGTGCTTGGTGTTGTATCCCTTGGCTTAGAGCCTCCAGCTTCCCATGGGCACGTTGAAAATAACACAGGAAATACCTTACTCAAGAGAAGTTAATTTATACTTTCTTCAGGCAGCCTCATCTACGCCAAATCTAAACCACGCTCGAAGGTCTATGGGTCAAGCTGCACTGGTTGTGATTTAAGTGAAAAAGAATATATTGCCTTTGTGCTGGGCTCCAGGACAAGTATATACTGTTGAATCAACAGTAAAACCAAAGTCAGGTCAAGTTTTTTCTGCTTCTCGAAACGTCTTCCCAGCATCCCATCTCACTCAATTCCTCAGTCTGGTCTACACAAACAGTCACGACTGGTCCTCCTTTACCTCTGACCTCAGCTACTGCCATAACCCCCAGTCTTCAGCTTCTTTCCCATCAGCCTTCTCAAACTCCCGCCTCAGGGCCTTTGCACTGTCTCCCCTTCTGCCTAGAAGGCTCTTTGCCCAATACCTACCAGTCTTCATGCTTCCATCGCCGCTTCCTTAAGGCCTTTCCTCTCACTGTCGTCCTCTCATTGTGAACCTCTCTGGCTACCTATGCCATTCCTTCCCCATTGCATCCTTTATTTATTTCTCCTTACTAATTATTATTAAGTTATGTTTTATTTTTAAACTTATTTTGTTACTTGTCTGTTCTCTCCACTACCTTGTGAGTTACAGGAGGTCAGGTTTTTTGGTTTTTAAAATTTGTTTTATTTACTACTTATATTTCAAATAGGACCTGGCCCAGAATAGGTTCTCAGTACATTTTTATTGAATGAATAAAGAAATAAATGTTGATAGTCTGACCAAGGAGAAATGATTCATCAGGACAAGCCACCAGAGATCTTAGAGTGTAAGCTCCCCAAGGATGAGACCTTGTCTTGCTAATTCTCTACTGCTTCCTCAGAGCTTTGCGAAGCTCTGGAATATAATGGGCACACAATTAATATTTGCTTTATAAGTCAATTAATTTATAATTAACGATTTAAGTCTTCTAATTGTCACAGTGTGTCATAAAATAAAACATCATGCTTTAGGCAACTGGTTTCTTATTATAATATGGCTACCAATTTTGTTTCAGAAACAAATAAATTTCTCATTTCTGAGCCTCAATCTTCTTATCTTTAAATAGGTCCAGTATTATTTTTTAGTCTGTGTATCTAAGAATTAGAATAGCGAAATTATATACAACGTCTGCCAGATAATAAAGTTTCAGTAAACATTTTTTTCTTTTTAAATCAGTCTAGCTCTAAATGACTCTTATGGTACAATTTACATTTACATTGTCTTCTTTGAGGAAAAAACTTAAAATCTCAGCTGCAACACGACCATCTGTACCAGCAAAACAAATTGTAAATTTATATTCCCTTCCCCAAGTTCCTCCCTAAATTTCAGGCTACACCTGTGCAGGAAGTATTAAACCACATAAACAAAGTCTTAATCATTGACTACCATCAGAAAAGAGAAAAAGGGGGAAGCATCTATAACTTCCAGAGGAAATTCCAAGCACAAATTCTCACAGTTGCCTCTATTCACTTGTTGTTAATGCTTTCACCATTGTTCTAACTACAGCTCAAAGAGACACGTTAGTTTCATGGAACTTTTGCCTCCTTAGAGCAAAATACCACTGCTGCTTTCCAATCTTAATGATTGTAATACTTGCACTAGTCAGCCGGGTTGAACTAAGCTAGATAACCTGGGAAGTCAAAGATTAAATTCTGGAAGTTAAATTTAAAGAGGAAATTTTAAAAGTCCAAGTGCCATAAAGCTTGTATATAGGCCCTTCCATCGTAGCCCTAGAAAGCAGACTCCTTTGGAAGGCATTCTTCATTAATGTTCATCTACACTGGCCTGAAGCAGAGGAGGATCATTTATAAAATTAATAATATGGCTATAACTTTTCTTCTTATTATTAGGAGCAGAAGATTTGAAAGAGGGATTATTTTAAGGGAATCTTGATAAGGGAACTAATACAATACTTCAGAGAGATTTCTAAATTTATCCCAATTGTGAACTTGCCCTATTTTTCTAAATTCCTGGAATTTATTTTTGTTTTGTGCTGACCGGCCTTTGACTCATTTATTTCATTAGTCATTCTTTGTTAAACTTTAATTAAGTTTTAAGAGATGCCATAGTTAGAGAATAGCACTAATTGTATGTGGTATAATTTGTTGTCTGAGTCGATAAAAATGTCTATGTTTTGGCAATTTTTTAGTCATTTTCTGACTCTCTTCAGAGTGGTTAAAACTTTAAACAATGTTTCAAGTAAACAGGGCAAGTTCACAATTCGAATAAGTGTAGAAATATCTTTAGAATATTATGCTTATTTTTAGGGTAATTTCCTTGGAATAATAATATTTTATTTAGATCTCACTTTAATTATGATCTACCAGATTGGCTTTGAAATATTATTTTGAGCTTAATGTGGCAACATTTTTTTGAGTGCATGCTTTGGTCAAGATACCATGTCGATTCTCTCATCTCTGAACTGTCTCTTGATACCCTTTAGATCCAATGGGGGAAAATAATAACACAGTTTTCATTTTCAACATCCTCTGGGTTGAATTTTTCTCTCTCATTAGTCCTTTGACCTACATGCTTGACTACATAATGGTCTTAGAAGGAAGCAAATGTGGTGTTAAGAGAATTATGGTTGAGGTAATAAGCCTAACATTTTTATTTATTTACTCTGCAAATATTTAGTGAGCACTGTTTTGTTATCTATGCTGAATAACAAATGACCTCAAAACTTAGTAGCTCAAAATAACAATCTCATTTTGCCTGATTTTGTGTGTCGGTTGGGGTGCAGGTGGGTGGTTGTTCTGCTGGTCTTGCTGGGGGTCCCACACGAGACTGCAGTCAGATGGTAGGTGGAGGTGCATCATCCCAGATGACTTCTTCACTCACTTGTTGGGCACATTGGGACTCCTACATGTGGCCTCTCTCTCCAGTGGGTTGCCTAGATTTCTTACATAGTGTGGCTCAGGACTCTAGGGATAATTGGGCAGGGGGGTGGGGGTGTGTGTGCCACTCTTCTGTAAGTCTGGTCTCAAAGTCCCAGGATGTAACTTCTATTGAATTCTATTGGTCAAAGCCAATCATAAGGCCATTAACAATTCATAAAGATTTTTAAAGGAAGGAAAGGTCATTGGACAAACAATTACATAAAATCTGGAAAGAAATAGGCATCTGTAAGAAGAAATAAAATCTGAATATTTGCTTACCTTGGATAGACACCACCAAGCACCATATAAACTGGTGAGACTATTCATCTAGCAACTTTTAATGAATTGCTAAAGGCCAAGTATGGGCTTAAAGAAGTGTATGAAGCCCCTGGAGGCTGCAGAGATATGGGGCATTGCATCCTCTTGCTGGTTTTCTCTACAAGAACTCTACTAGCCGCTCAGAGGAAGGACCAGGGAGAATCCTTAGAAAACTTGCCCAAGGTGCTAGTTTGGGCAACGAACAGCCATTGTCACAGCTCTGCCCAGATCCCTCTCCCCTATCTCCCTTATGGAACAAGCCTTAATCCACAGGGGAAAGGGCAATGAGAAGTATAGCTTGAAGGTACTAGTGGAAACCCAGTGTAGCTGGCAGAGAAAACAAGTAAAAAGAATCTCTACCCCTGCCAGAGGGAAGGAATATGTTCTGGGCCCAGTTTGACATCTGAAGAAGATGCAGTAACACTTGTAAAGGGCATACTCCCAAGGTTCATAGAGCCTGCCTAAGACTGAGGCTTAATCAGAACATCAGAAAACAAGCCACCCCTGCACCCCACCCCCACCCCCACCAAACTAACAAGCGTAGAATACAAATAAATGTGGGATGTACCGTGGGAAACCAGTATCAATGGAAGACCCAGGGCCAAGCAGGGAACAGGTGTTGAGAAAAACCACTGGCAAATAAACCCATACTGCAAACACAAGATATCACTATGAAGCTCTGATGCACTGAGGGTAATCAGAACAATGACAAACTTCAAACCCAGCCTAACTTCTGAATATATTAGCACAAAACTCCACTCTAACAGCCAGACAGAAGGAAAGGGAGGCTCATCTCCAAACTTAAAAATTATTTACCTCAATATTTACTGTCTTATAGAACATGATCTGATTTCTGTAACAACCACCACCAATTAATGAGGCATGAGAAAGGGTAAGGAAAAAAGTATAAAGAGACAAAGCACTTATCAGAACCAGACTCAGATATGACAGATGTTGGAACTATCAGATAAGGAATTTAGAATAACTACAATTAATTTGTTAAAATCTCTAATGGAAAAGAAATATGCAAGATAAGGGAGGCGGTTTCAGCAGAGAGATGGAAACTATAAGATAGAACCAAATGGAAATGCTAGGAGTTAAAAACATAGTAACAAATGAAGAATGGCTTTGATGAGCTCATCAGTAGACTTGACATAGCCTAGGAAAGAATTGTGAACTTAAAGGTAGGTCAATAGAAATTATTCAAATTGGAAAAAAAAAAAAAAAGTGAAAAACCAAACAGAGCATGCAACGGCTGTGGTATAATATCAAATGATGTACAGATGCATAACTGGAACCCTAGAAGAAGGGAAAAGGGGGCAGAATAAATACTGAAGAAATAATGACTGAAAAATTTTCAAAATTACTGACAGGCTTCAAACCAGAGATCTAAGGAGCCCAAAGGATACCAAGAAGAGAAAATTTTTAAAACAACTCCCCAAACAAAAAACAAACCTAGGCACATCATATTCAAGCTGCTGGAAACTGAAAACAAAGAGAAAGTCTTGAGAGCCATGGGAGAAGGCTGATCAACAGAACAACAACAAGATAAATAGCAGACTTCTTAAGATAAATTAGCAACCATGCAAAAAAAGATGACGATGGAGTGACATCTTTAAAGTGCTAAAGGAAAATTTTATATCCAGTGAAAGAAACCTTCAAAAGTGACATGAAAATAAAGGCTTCCTTAAACAAAGAGAAAATAAGCTCCATTTCTCGATTTGAGGAGTGGCACGTGCATATAGGGAGGGAAGAAATTGGTTGGAGGACACCTTTGGAAGGTAGCTACAAGCGCCCCCTGTATACAAGGTAAAGGTCCATGTTATCTCATTGGAACTAATTTTTCTTATTTGGAACTAATTTTTCTTATTTATAAAATACTTGTATTGGTCCATATGATTTTCATGGTTCATTAAAATTGCACTTTTTAGTTTTTTCATAGTAGTTGTACATTGTTGTTCATTCTTTTTTCAATCTGAGGATAGGTATTTTTTTGTGTTATATATAAAAATAGTCTTTTCAAAATTAAAGGATAAATATACTTAAGCAATTTTAGAATGGTTGGCTAAATCAGCCCATAGTGATTATGGCTGATTACAATCAACATAACCATCTGCATATAAGCTGATATCTATGTGTTGATAATAATAAATGCCTACCAAGAGTCAAATGGATCAAAAAGTAAATTTCAATTTCAGAATTATTCTTTGTTAACATCTTTTACCTTTCTTTTTTTTTATCTTATATTAAAATAGAGAAAATCTCTGGATTTTAATTTTGATGTATATAGAGTCAACCTCTTTAGTTTTTAAAATGCTAATAAAAATTATTAGAATCAGTTATAGACTTGATACTTATAAAATTATTTTACTCTCACTTACAAGGGTATTTTTGATTTTATGTAAACTATGACTAAACTATACAACTTCTATATAGTTTGAGTCATGCTTAATACATTTGTGTATATTCATTAAAGAAAAAATATTCAGTGACATTTGTTACAGATGATGAGGCAGATTTTAACTTAGGACCGTCAAGATAGTATAGGGACCACTGCAATGGAATTGTACGATATGGGAGAGAGCTGGGGCTCAACTCCAAATACATATCTCACAAGTTTCTAGATAATGCTATTGTTTTTGGTCAGGGGATCGATCACTGGTTGAAACCTTCTTGCATAGGTGAATAAATATGCTTTCAGGTGAGACACACCTGAGTAAGACCCAGATCTGCTACCAGTTCACTCTGAGGAAGTTGGGCACAATCTTAATGTTTTCATCTGTAAAATGGAGTATTAATAACTACTATGTAGGATTGTTGCTAGAATTCCTTTATGTGCTAGCCACAATGTCTGGAACAGAGGATGTAGCAGTAAAGGGAAGCAGTTGATACTATTTTGAATGCTTGATGATGAAGGTATCATTGGAACATTGTTATGCTTTTCTCAATACATTTACTTAATTTGTATCTTCACACATATTGAGCCAATTAAGTAAACTGAATATTGTTATCCTGGGTATATTAACAGGAAAACTGCTTTTGAATTCCAAGTGACTTTTTCAAGACTATTTCAATTCTGTCTCTCAAGAGGGACCCCTATTTTGCAAAACAAAAAATTGATTGGTCAGCGAATATTTATTGAGTACCTTTGTCCCCAGGTAAAACACTTACATACACAGACACACTCACATATACACATATAAAAGTGAAAGTGAATAGAGATGGGCTATCTCATTTTTATTTCTTTCCCGTATTATTTTATCTCTGGATTGGTGCTTCAGCTTGCAGGTTGCATTCATTGTCCTTGGGCCCCTCCCCCATGCCTCACCAGGCACATCTTGCATCAATTGAGGACCTAGGACCAAAGTGGCCAACAGATGTGTGGGCTCTGTTACAGTTCTGTATTGTAATTTCCTATTACCGAAAACAATGTGAAGTGTCACCAAGGAGTCCAGGGGAGTTTTCTTACTAGCAATGCCTTTGAAGTTGAAGAATATTTGAAGACAGAGGTTTTTAATTGCAAAGAATCTTAATCACATAGAGAAGTACTCCTTTGAGATAGTTTTCTTTGAACAGTACATTTACCAGCTCAGGAAGCTTATTTCTAAGAAATGATATTTTAATTTCGGTGCATTTACTCCCTTACATTTCTACAATTTTATTCTTAGTCTAATTTGTTACATTCTGAAACTTAGGCTACTTGCCTTAAGCTCTTCTATATAAATATTTTTATTCCCCACACTCATTATTTTAGAGATGCAATTTTAGCCTTTCATTGAAGAAAACAATATAAAGTGGCTCTGACAGAGGTTTTCTGGGTTTAGCCCCCTGCCATCTTTGCAGGGGGCCAGTCTCCACTTGAAAAATCTGAGAATTTCCATTAATGTGAATTCTGGGTATAAACTCACCAATCTGGAGGAAAAGAGGCTTTACTTCTAAATTCAACTTTCCTAACTAATTCCATTTGCTTGGAGTTTAAATAAACTGGGCTTATCTTAAAATGGAGATTTGATCATGCAAAAGCTAGCACAAGAGGAGTGAGAGGCTTGTCATTTGTTTCAGACAGGAGAACTATAGTGTTCAAAGTTTATGTCAAAAACACACTGCCGTAAATGTTTCATTACCCCAGTTAGAAGGTAAGATTATTTGTGTTCATATTTCTAAGCATATATATATCACAACCAGAAACATATTTTTTCTTTGGCAGTAGTAACACACATACACACACACGATCACTCAAGCCCAAATAAAATGATATTCCTTAGAGAACCACACTCTCTTGAATTAAGTGCCATTCTGAAATAAAATAAATATTTTAAATACAGACCCTTTACTTAAAACACAATCACTAATTACAAGTGGATGCATTGATGTCAACAACCTCACCTGGATGAATTATCCACCATATTTGTATATATTAAAGATTATTATATGTGTATTTAATACATATTTGGGCCCAGGGTCTCTTAAGATTTGGGTTACACATTTAGTTTCTAGGTTGCTTGTTTTGTCCAGTTTTTGTCTTTAGTGGTGTTAGTATTTATACATTAATAAATTTGATTTTTACTCAAAGAAAGACCTACTTTATGTTTTTTTATCTTTTCTGCATATGTATGTGGGGTTAAAACTCCTGGATAACTGATAGCATTTGTTCTTCACAGAGGAAGTACGAGGCAAGGAAGGCTGTACCAGTAACGCAGGTCAGGGGAGGACTCTTGAGCACACAGCAGGGGCGGCCTTACAGCTGTGTAAAGGGAAGCTAACGGGGTAAATGGGACAGGCAGGAAAAATGTGGAGACCTTATCTAGAAACTGGGATTGCAGCACATAGTACAGCATATAATATAAACAGCATATTACACCACCTTGAGGAGAAGTCCAGTGATTATAACAGAGAGTGGGGGTGGTGCTGGCAGGGGTGGCTGCAGCCTCGGTGGTAGAGATTATGGTTATGGTAAAGCTGATCTACATAAAAGGTAAGAAGTATAAAAAGTGGCAAATTTTAGTGTGAAGAACCTTGTTCATTCTTAACCAGGAAACTTGTGTGCCAAGCTACTCAATTTTTGAAAAATAAGAATCATCTGGACTTCCCAAATATACTTTCATCTCTGCTTTAATGAGACTCCCAGAAAAAGGCCTAAAACAGCTTCTTAATTCACCCTCAGTTTTGGTTAAAAACCAACAAGCACATTTTAAAAAAATCCCACACGTCACCCATCCAAAAGTTTTCTTAGAGTCTAATAAATAGTATTCGTTTTAAAAGGAACATGTAAAAATCTTTCCTTCATACACCAGTGTCAAGATAATGAAAAGACAAGCCACAGACTGGGAGAAAATATTTGCAAAAGACACATCTGATCAAGAACTATTACACCGAATATATACAGAACTCTTAAAACTCAAAAATAAGAAAACAAACAACCTGATTAAAAAATGGGCCAAAGACCTTAACAGACACCTCACCAGAGAAGATATATGGATGGCAAGTTCACACCGGGAAAGATGTTTAACGTCGTAAGTCATAAGGGAATTGCAAATTAAAACAACGATGAGACGCCGCTACACACCGATTATGTGGCCAAAATCCAAAACCCTGACAACACTAAAAGCTGAAGAGGGTGTGGAGCAACAGGATCTATCTTTCATTGCTGGTGGGAATGAGAAATAATGCAGCCACTTTGGAACACAGTTTGGCAATTTGTTACAAAGCTAAATCTACTCTTATTATATTACCTAGCAATCGCACTCCTTGGTGTTTACTCAAATGAGTTGAAAACTTATGCCCACACAAAAACCTGCACACAAATGTTTATAGCAGCTTTATTTATAATTGCCAAAACCTGGAAGCATCCAAGATGTTCTTCAATAGCTAAATTGGTAAACAAAACTGATACATATAGACAATGAAATTTTATTCAGTGATAAAATGAAATGAGCTATCAAACCATGAAAAGACATGGAGGAAACCTAAATGCATACTGCTAAACAAAAGAAGTCAATCTGAAAAGGCTACAAACTGTGTGATTCCAACTATATGACATTCTGTAAAAGGCAGAGCTACGAAAACAGTAAAAAGATCGGTGATTA
This sequence comes from Miniopterus natalensis, assembly GCF_054644295.1. Classification (NCBI taxonomy): domain Eukaryota; kingdom Metazoa; phylum Chordata; class Mammalia; order Chiroptera; family Miniopteridae; genus Miniopterus; species Miniopterus natalensis. The sequence continues at coordinate 24,913,247 of NC_142096.1, forward strand.
CCAGGATGTTGGGGGGAGGGAGAGATAAATAGGTGGATTTTTTTTTTTCTTCACCCTATATGTTTTTATTGATTTTAGAGAGAGAGGAAGGGAGAAGGAGAGAGAGAAACATTGAATGGCTGCCTCCTGCACGCCTCCTGCTGGGGATTGAGCACACAACCAGGCATGTGTCCTGTCCGGAAATCGAACTGGTGACCTCTTGGTGCATGAGAGGACATTCAACCAACTGAGCCACATGGGCCAGGGCTAAGAAGGTGGATTTTTAGGGCAGTGAAATTATTCTGTACGGTACTGTAATGGTGGCTATATGTCATACATTTGTTAAGACCCACAGAATGTGCAACCCAAGGAGTGGACCCTACTATAAACTATGGGCTTCGGTTATAATAATGCATGCACGTTGGCTCGTTAACTGTAACAAATGTACCATGTTGATACAAGTGATAATCGGGGAAACTGAGGGTGGGAGGGGGTGGAATGTAAGGTGGCTTATAGAAACTCTCTGTACATTCCACACAATTTTTCTCTAAACCTAAAACTTCTCAAAAATGATAAAGCCTAATAATTAAAAAAAATAGATGCAAGAACTCTATTTCACAATGTTCTATTTTATATTTGTGTCAGTCCAGATGTATTCCAGCAAAAGGGCAACCACTCTCCACTCTCATGGGTGGCCTGATTATATATCTGTTTTCAGTAAACTTATTTTTGTACTTTGACAACTATAATTTCTTCCCTGAGTTTATTATAATGTATTTCTGTCACTGCTTTATTTCATGATTGGTTTGGGAATAGTGTGGATGGATGTGATTATGTTATGGGCACATTTCAGGTGAGATGAATGATACTTCTTTGAGAATACAACGCTATAAATACAATGTTTGTAGTTTCTCCTGGTCTCCTACACAGACTCACAATCCCTAGGGAAGGCCCTTTACTCGTAGAACATTTCTTTAGAGATAGAATGATTAAGCTCTGGGAGGCCAATAGTTCCAGTGCATTTTATTTTTACTTATTCATTCATATATTCAATCAGCAAATATTCATTTAGCTACAACTACATACCAGATTCTCGAGAGGCTCAGGGAACACAAGAGTGACACAGTCTTTTTTCTTTGGGACACTGCGGTCTGGTAATGAGTTCCATCAATTGATCTGGCAATAACGATAAAGTGTAATCAGTGCTTTGGTAAGGAGAAAGGCCTGTACTGTGGGGCTTGGCACTGTAAGGATTCTGGGGTGCATTTGCACATGGACTGCAGCCAGAGAGATTGGTCAGCGACAACATTTGTATTTAATTTGAAGTGCTTGAAACAAGATCAGAACCCCCATGTATTCGAGAAAAAAACCTCTCAGCCTCTTCTCTTATTCCTGACGAACATGGAAGCAGTTCCACAAAGGCTCAGACCAGTCTGATGCAGGAACAGAGTGCGAGTGCCTCGCCCTCTCCCCGCCTGGCTCAGATCTCCTCTGTGGAAGCCTCTCAGCACTCACGCGTTGGCAACGTGGATGCACCGGGACC